>NC_054554.1:30345500-30519854 GCF_017654505.1 Polyodon spathula | reverse complement strand
ACACTCACATTGACACTGTCACACACTGACACAGAAGAGAGGTTCTGTGTTAATTATACATTGAGAAATGTGAATGAATTTACCATGCCATCCTGTATTAGTACACAAGCTGTCTGTCTTAGTGCTGGAATTGGAGGTGCATTCAGATTAGTGCACGTTTCAGGATTTGTATATTAGTGGTGCTGCAAAACCACATTTAATGTAGGATGAAGAGCGAATTCCATTAACTTTAATGGAATGTGCGATAAATCATTCTGAGTCAAGTAATATGTGGTTATTATCAGAAATGAATGTACAGATATGATGTCCGTGGCATATTTAAATGAGGGACACGCATTGAAACACTTGGACCTCTCAAGTTCAAATAAATACAGTACAGCTATATAATAGATCTAATAAATACAGTACAGCTATATAACAGATCTGATAAATACAGTACAGCTATATAATAGATCTAATAAATACAGTACAGCTATATAACAGATCTGATAAATACAATACAGCTATATAACAGATCTAATAAATACAATACAGCTATATAACAGATCTGATAAATACAGTACAGCTATATAACAGATCTAATAAATACAGTACAGCTATATAACAGATCTAATAAATACAGTACAGCTATATAACAGATCTAATAAATACAGTACAGCTATATAACAAATCTAATAAATACAATACAGCTATATAACAGAGCTAATAAATACAGTACAGCTATATAACAAATCTAATAAATACAATACAGCTATATAACAGATCTGATAAATACAGTACAGCTATATAACAGATATAATAAATACAATACAGCTATATAACAGATCTAATAAATACAATACAGCTATATAACAGATCTAATAAATACAATACAGCTATATAACGTGAATTTGAAATTATTATTATTTGAATTATTGTGCTTTCCTGTGTGAGATCAGAGGCCAAATTAAAGTAATTAATATTGAGCAGTATGCCAAGGGAATGGTGACAGGGGAGATGGTGAGACTGTGAGCTCCATTGCTGAAATAGCTTTACTGCAGGAGCTGTTAGGATCAGAGCCCAGGACTCTGCACTCAGACCCAGGAACACCTCCTTCACCTTTGAAAAGAAGACTCTGCAACTCAGCAGGTCTGATCCGTTAACATATCTTGAAATGATTGCATGAATACTGGTGTTTTAATGAAATGCTGCAGTTATCCCTCGTTACATTTCTACTTGATTATATATATATATATATATACACACACACATACACACACAGTCTCTTAGTGGCTAAACAGTGTAATTGTAGCAAAAAAAACAGGCACAGGGGGCTCCCAAGTAGTGCATCCAGTAAAGGCACTCTGTGTGAGTGCAGGATGCGCCCTATACCCTGGAAGTCACCGGTTCGAGCCTGGGCTATTCCACAGCTGACCGTAGATGGGAGTTCCCAGGAGGCGGCGCTCAATTGGCTGAGCATCGCCGGAGGGGAGGGGTCTAGGTCGGCCAGGGTGTCCTCTGCTCACCACGCACCAGCGCCCCCTGTAGTCTGGCCAGGCGCCTGTGGGCTTGCCTGTTAGCTGCACGGGAGCTGCGTTGTCCTCCTGCGCTGTAGCTCCTGGGCGGCTGCATGGTGAATCCGCAGTGTGTAAAGAAGTGGTCAGCTGACAGCACACACTTCAGAGGACAGCGTGTGTTCGTCTTCACCGCTCCCGAGTCAGCACAGGGGTGGTAACAGTGAGCCAAGACTAAATAATAATTAGCCATTTTCAAGTTGGGAGAAAATAAAAAAAACAGACACACACATCAAGAAGAATTCTATGTGAACTGATTTTTTTGTCTGATTCATTTTAAGTTTCCCAGAAGCACACTACCCTGTTTTTAGCCCCACAGTTAATGGAGTTCTATTGTTCGGGGCTCGTTTATATCTCATAGGATTAATCCATTTCTTTGACAGGCAGCCCAAAATAAAAACCAATCTCGAGCCCATTCAGCAGCATTTATCAGCACAAAACTAAACTTAATGAAATGAAAAACAGTGGAAAAGAAAAGAAAAAGCAGCGGGAGCCCTTGGCTCTCCCCAGACCTGATCTCTTCTATCTGGTAGAAGAGATTGACGTCTGTTTGGGGCCGCCGTACGAGAAGCCATTGAAAGTGCTGATCAATGATCAAAACCAGCACAGCGGCGATCAGATCCAGGAGATGGAAGTGCCAGTGTATGGGTTGATTGACAGGAGACATGCTGGCTGATTTGAGTGGATCTAGAGACAGAACAGCAGGTAGAATCTCTTATGAGTTGAATATTGTTTTATTTGTATTTTATAAACATTTCGATCATTTTATAGAAGAGTGCATTGATAGCACGCACAGACACACACACACACAGAACAGAGCATTGACAGCACACACTGTCTCTGTCTAAGTCTGGTGCTAGGGATATTTCACTAGATTCTGAACTGAATGAAATGAGTTCTCATTGTGCTTGGTTTCTGTGCAGATTAAATGCAAAGCGTTCCTTCGCCCTTCCTCTAGGGCCTGCGGTGGAACAGACGTTTCTATTTCATTAGATTAAACGTATGAGAGCTGGACGCAGATTCTTTCCTGCTGCCAATCACAGGCTGGCAGGTGAAGCTCAGATGTTTTCATATCCTTGCTAAAGGAGAGAGACACAGAGAGAGGCACCTCTATTTAACCTACTGTAAGAGTTTAGAAACTCCTGTCCTACAATAAAAAGCCTTACAAACAGTCTGGTGGGTGGGCGCTGGATTTCATTGATAGCTTCTGTCTTCAGTTCCTTTCTCAGCAGTATTTGGTCTCATATAATCAGCTGAGGGATGAGAATGGAATTGAAGGAGCTGGGGCTGTTTTACCACAGAAATTTAGTCCAGGCTCCTGGCTCTAGAATGATTAGAAGGGACAGAACCCAACTGTTCATGGCTGTAGTTGCACTTGCCAGCTTCAATGAAATGCAAGTTTTCCTTGGCCAAAATAAAGTGGTTAAATGCATCTGTAATTGGAATTCTTTTCCTGTGATCACTCCACTGCAAATTGACCACTGTGACAGTTCAGTTTTCTAAAGGTTGTCGTAATGGATTACGATTAGTGCAAGAGGACAGCTTGTGAAAGGTGCACATTAGTGTTAATGTTAGAGTCAGCGTTAGTATCACAGTTTGCATTGATGTTGGTGTTTGTGTTAGTATTACTGACACATGTACTACACTGCTGCAGCATGTGAAAGATCTCTTAGATGAAGGCTTAGGAACACTGTTCATACACAACAGATCCTCATCCACCTGTCTGCATTCACATTCATTGTCCCTGAGTGCTTCGCAAGCAATGGAGTGGAGCTGCAGAGATTTCAATGCTTTTCTCATACAGTTACTATTCTTGTTCCCAAAGATTTGTGTCCTGAGCAGAGTGGTTTGAAAATGCTGACCTAGCAGTTTCAGATAACCCTGGAGTGGTAACAGCACTCCAATCTAAGCAGCACTGAATATAGGCCAGGTGGTGTGAAAGCACACTAGGCTTACTTTAGTACTGAAATGTAAGTATTATGCAAATAGATTGCACATGTGTATATTAATAGTGTATTTTATTTTTATAAATGGCATATACAAGATGTGTCAGTATCAATAGTAATGCCATTGTATTTACAGAGAGCTACTGTGGATTTGTTCCAATGCAATAAGCGTTAGATAACAAAGGCACTGCATGTTCATAAATCAAGTTACGCTGATGGAAAGTATTATGAAGTAGAATCCAATGGGGGTTATGGATGCCTTAACTCTTTGCACACACTACTAATCAATGCAAGCCAGTGACACACTCAAATAATTAAACCAACCTCTTTTTTCCACTACAGTTTGCACCACTATCTGTTTTCATTTGTCTGGCAGTTCACTCAGTGACCCGTCACCTCTCACGGTTTCAGCCCCTGGAGAAGTGTGCTGGCTTTATTTGTTTTTTAGCAAGGCAATTACTTGGAGGTATCCTGCTTCCCATGCAAGTGTTTCCAGAGTCCCAGGTGACTGTGGAGGTATCCTGCTTGATAATGTTTCCAGAGTCCCAGGTGACTGTGGAGGTATCCTGCTTCCCATGCAATAGTGTTTCCAGAGTCCCAGGTGACTGTGGAGGTATCCTGCTTGATAGTGTTTCCAGAGTCCCAGGTGACTGTGGAGGTATCCTGCTTGATAGTGTTTCCAGAGTCCCAGGTGACTGTGGAGGTATCCTGCTTCCCATGCAATAGTGTTTCCAGAGTCCTAGGTGACTGTGGAGGTATCCTGCTTGATAGTGTTTCCAGAGTCCCAGGTGACTGTGGAGGTATCCTGCTTCCCATGCAATAGTGTTTCCAGAGTCCCAGGTGACTGTGGAGGTATCCTGCTTGATAGTGTTTCCAGAGTCCTAGGTGACTGTGGAGGTATCCTGCTTGATAGTGTTTCCAGAGTCCCAGGTGACTGTGGAGGTATCCTGCTTCCCATGCAATAGTGTTTCCAGAGTCCCAGCAGTACTGGCACAATTGAAGCCAAACAAGAGCACTGCAGTCACTACACTTACAATGAACTCCTCTCAAGCCATTCACTCAAGAGGAGAAGCATACAAAACAAGCATAGAGGCTATTTGATTGAAGGCAGTTTCACTGCATTGGCTTGTTTATTTCCCATGAACTTTAAAGCTTTGAAATTAATTCTCAATGTTTTCGCTCTTGGATCCAGGACTGAGAGAGATGTTGGCATAATCTCATTTCCTTTGAAAAAAAAAACAAACACAAAAAACTGCTTAGCAAAGCAAGTGTTTCCCTCTGGAGATTCAGAGGCGCATCTCGCGTGGATGTAGAATAGTATTGGGAAATACTATAGATACCGGGGACAGATTTCAAGGCTATCAGCAGAAGGGAGGAGGAAACCTTTTGTTCGGTGGTATTATAGTTTTATTATATATAATATTATAATATTATTAACCTTTTGTTCTGTGGTATTATAGTTTTATTATATATAATATTATAATATTATTAACCTTTTGTTCTGTGGTATTATAGTTTTATTATATATAATACTATAATATTATTAACCTTTTGTTCTGTGGTATTATAGTTTTATTATATATAATATTATAATATTATTAACCTTTTGTTCTGTGGTATTATAGTTTTATTATATATAATACTATAATATTATTAACCTTTTGTTCTGTGGTATTATAATTTTATTCTGTGGTATATGGGTTTTTGGCCCTAATGAATGGTGCTCTGGGTTTTCATGGCTGTATTGAGGTGCATGTTATGCAAACTCGTAGTTTATCAGAGGGCATTATGACCTGGTATTTGACTACATTGTTTTGGGTCTGAGCTTCCTGGACAGACTCGCTTCAAAGGCAATGTCTGGTAATCAGGGTTCTAGTGCCATTATAAACTATTGACATGCTTTAAAAAAGCCAAACTTCATTCCAGAGTGGAACAGAGAAGATGCACATGGCCTGTGCTGAGAACACATAGATTGCTTAAAAACCAGAAGATAAAGCAGACCCCTTCACTGGCTCTACACGCTCACTCTATCAGCCTCACTGCTCTCTTATTAGGTCTGGACTGTGGCAGCTGGGATAGGGTCATTAGATACTTATTAGCATTCATTTTGTGGTGAAAACAGTAGCGGTCGATTTATTACATCACTCTCGACAGCACATTGAACCCAAATGACCTCCAGATGAGAAGGGTTGAAACAAGCCCAGGCTGTGCCTAGAATAACACATGGACGACAGCTAAGAATAAAATATTAATACACCCGGGGAAATATTTTCAGAAGAGACTGCTGAGTTCAGTGTTTTATTTTTTAAAGAAACGAAGCTTCTTAGTTCCCTCCAGCACAAATCTGTGCAATAGACACATTCTGTACAGCCACGTGTGCATAATGGCTCCTTTCTAGACCCAGCTCCTTTGATAGCCTCTAACGGAAAGCCCTGCTGAGAAGTGTTGAGTCAATTGTTTAAAAGTAACATGAGAGGAAGCAATGCGATCAGGGCAGGGTGAATAAGACTTGGCATGTGTTTCATATGCATAGCTGACAGACTGTTCTTTCCTCTGATTACATAGAAACCCCATTACAGGCTGCACAGGGACCTGTAAGGTAAGAGGGCTGTTTAATGGTACAGCACTGAGAGGAGATTCATTTTGCCACTAGACGCTTTTAGTTTTTTTTATAATTTTCAGGTTTTTCAGCGCTTGAAGTTGTTTTAATTGGCTCCCTGCTGTTCAAGCTGAGCCCCAAATAGCAGCATTGAGCTCTGAGGTAGAGAGAGGTTGAGAAACACATTGGCTGTATTGACGGGAAGGCTCGACGATGCACAAATAGATTAATCTGTTTCCAGTACTTGCACGGTGTAGAAGTAAACTTTTCAAGTGTCAATTACTGTATTTTAAATTCAATTTAACATTCTTTCATAAGCAAGCATTTGTAGTTGCGTTATCATTTTAATATAGACCCCCAGAAATATTTGATCAGTTTAAAAAAAAGGTTCGAGATAAGCAACAATCAGCCTATATCAGAATGCATTGCAAAATGAAAAAACACTCCTTGCAGTTAAAGAGACATTGAGGAACTGAGCTGCACGCGGATTGCAGAGCAGCAACACGATTTCACATGGTCTGCTGAGAGTCCCAGCTTTAATTCTGCTCAGACCTTGTGGCAGTGTGGCAGGGCTTTCACGCATGTGTTTGTTGGTGTGGGGAACAGTGGGTTGGCAAGGAGGGGGTTAAGTTTCTCCCTGTCAGAACACTTGGGAGCGTGGCTGGAGACAGGAATTGAATACATGATTAAATAATGAATTGAGGCTCCAACCACAGGTATGTAAACAGGGTGATCAACATGGGTGTGTAAACAGGGTGATCATCATGGGTGTGTAAACAGGGTGATCATCATGGGTGTGTAAACAGGGTGATCATCATGGAAGTGTAAACAGGGTGATCATCACAGGTGTGTAAACAGGGTGATAATTACAGGTGTGTAAACAGGGTGATCATCACAGGTGTGTAAACAGGGTGATCAACATGGGTGTGTAAACAGGGTGATCATCATGGGTGTGTAAACAGGGTGATCATCATGGAAGTGTAAACAGGGTGATCATCACAGGTGTGTAAACAGGGTGATAATTACAGGTGTGTAAACAGGGTGATCATTACAGGTATGTAAACAGGGTGATAATTACAGGTATGTAAACAGGGTGATCATCACGGGTGTGTAAACAGGGTGATCATCACAGGTGTGTAAACAGGGTGATCATCACAGGTGTGTAAACAGGGTGATCATCATGGGTGTGTAAACAGGGTGATCATCACGGGTGTGTAAACAGGGTGATCATCACAGGTGTGTAAACAGGGTGATCATCACAGGTGTGTAAACAGGGTGATCATCACGGGTGTGTAAACAGGGTGATCATCATGGGTGTGTAAACAGGGTGATCATCACAGGTGTGTAAACAGGGTGATAATTACAGGTATGTAAACAGGGTGATCATCACGGGTGTGTAAACAGGGTGATCATCACAGGTGTGTAAACAGGGTGATAATTACAGGTGTGTAAACAGGGTGATCATCATGGGTGTGTAAACAGGGTGATCATCACAGGTGTGTAAACAGGGTGACAATTACAGGTGTGTAAACAGGGTGATTACCGTGGGTGTGTAAACAGGGTGATCATCGCAGGTGCTTGACGGTTAGAGTTGATGTTGGTGAGAGGTCTGTCCCTTTTTGTTTGTTTACGTCCTCATGAGTGTTTTTGTAGATGTTTTGTTTTGGCCCTTGTGTCTTTTTTAGTCTGTTAATGTGTTTTGTTCTGTGTTCTGTTTAGTGTTTGTTTATTCAGTGTATTTTGCTATTAAACGCAAGCCTTGCACTTGGAAATCTGCAACTTCTGTGTCTGAGTCTCCCTCCCTGTGATTGTTAACAGCACTTACTGGTGGGCTTAACACAGACTTGGGGCACACCTGTATGTGTATTGACTTCTCAAACTTACTCTCTGTCTCACTAGTCAGGGCTTAAAAAGTGCTTCTTTCCATAAGAGAAGCAGAGTTATTAAAGCATTCAGTTGCGCTGATAGGACAATACCCAAGACACTGAGCCACAGGCTACACCCAGAGCACTGAAGCTTTTTCTTTTCATTCTGCACCAACGTACAGATCTATGAAGCTGGCAGAGAGTAACCTGGCGAGGAATGCAAGGCAGGGCTTATGAGACCCAGTGATTACTCACACATTAAGTTCTGCTCGGGCAGGCATGAAGACGATGATAAATACATTGCGCTAGGATGCTTCGTAGAAGGTCAAGACCAATTTGTCACCGTCTTGTAATTCAGAGCCCAGCAGACAAACGATTAAATTATTGTTTGTTGTGGTGTTGATGGTGTAAGGGGGAACACTTAATACAGCCCATCAAGTGAAATAAACAGTTCAATACAGTTTAGTTTAATAGCTAGAAAACAATCCATAAGGGTTGTTGCCCAGTACTCCGGGAAAAGCATTCTGCTTCTTATCTAGAATCATAATGAACTTGCAGTGCAGTGGGAGTAACAAATAGTTTGCTGTTTGCTGCTATCTGTTCGTTATATATTTATATATTCATGAAACAGCATTGAGTCTGTTCTTAATGTTAGTGCTGTGTAATAAATGAAACAGCATTGAGTCTGTTCTTAATGTTAGTGCTGTGTAATAAATGAAACAGCATTGAGTCTGTTCTTAATGTTAGTGCTGTGTAATAAATGAAACAGCATTGAGTCTGTTCTTAATGTTAGTGCTGTGTAATAAATGAAACAGCATTGAGTCTGTTCTTAATGTTAGTGCTGTGTAATAAATGAAACAGCATTGAGTCTGTTCTTAATGTTAGTGCTGTGTAATAAATGAAACAGCATTGAGTCTGTTCTTAATGTTAGTGCTGTGTAATGCACTGCTGATTACAGTGAGGTTCAAATGAGTCTGATGCTTTTGTACAGTGGTTAAGACGCTCTCTTGCAGGGAGGGAGGGGGTGTCTGGCCCGCTCTGCTACACTAGCTACTCTAACTGTGGCTTCTATGGTCATCTCATTTCAAAATAAATCTACTTTCGTTTCACTGGATTAATCGTCTCAGACTTTACCCCAGGGAGCATCAACACCAGCATCTCATTGGATGACCTCTCTAATCCAGTCAAGGGCATGAGTGGAAGCTGCAGAGAATGAGGTTCATCAACCCTTCTATGATGATGGTGAGTGGAGTCCCGGATATTCACCCCATTCAAGCAGCTGGATGGTCACTTCATCATGTAGTAATAGTGGAATTGAAGGCTGTAGACAGCAAAGGAGCAGACCTGTCACATGCATGGTGTTCTCAGAAGATACTGAGATAGGATCCAGGCTCCAATCATGTCCAGGCTGCACCAAGCAGGTTTAGTATCTAATACAGCATTGCATTATTTCTCATGATCATTTTCCACTCACCTCTTACCTGGATCACGTTGCAGAGAAGGTCATCATGGCTTCATTATGGACAGTGGGCAGCAGGTACAGGAGAAGCTGGAGTTAATAAAGTGAAGTCTGGGTTGTCTTATCTATAAAGTAAGACATTCCTGCTACTTTCTGTAAACGGATTTTTAATTTCACAATGTTCGTTTCTATTAGAAGAGTGACATTTTTATTAAAATGAAGATTGGAAAAATGATACAGTCTAATCTTCTCAATAATCCATAAAATAATTACCCAGGAATTAATTGGTGCGGGGCACTTTCTCTACTCTGCAGCATCAAATACACATCTGCCTTTGATCCAGCCTAATTTTCCTCATTTTAGTCCATTAGAAAGCATTGACTCCGTGCCCAGTGCTGCTGTAGATTCATCAGTCCCCCGAATTCCACATTCTGCATCAGATTCTGCATTGTGTTTCTTTTACCTGACTGATTTGCATTTCTCTAGTCCTGTTTGCAGTTCATTCCAAATCGCTGGATTAGCAATCCGTTGTCTTTAATGATCTTCAAATATGGCCCAATGGAAACACATAGCAGCCCTCTGTGGCTTTGTCATTGGCATCAAAGACCCTGAACATCATTTTCCACTGTAGACATGCCTCAAGAGTGAGATGAGTCCCCTAAGAGCAGATTTCAGATAACTATGCCTTCAGGAATTCCTCTTTGTTTCTGTGAAGGATGAAATGGACATCACATGAATTAATCAACTGAAACCTTTCATCTGATATAAAGAGCCTGTCATTTACAATAGGACACTGATTTAACATCTCATCCGTAGGATGGAGCACAAGGAGATTAAGTGACTTATTCAGGGTCATGCAGTGAGTCAGTCGCAGAGGTGGGATTTGAACCGGTGACTTTCTGGTTACAAGCCCTGGACTTTAACCACTGGAAAAGCAACGCTGTTCATACAGAAACTCAACCACAAGCAACGACAACATTGTGCTCAATACAGTAGCAATACTGTAAGAACACTGGCTTCACATTAGCAACCCCGTGCAAAAGAATAATGATCAATGATGTTGCTTTACAGAGGTAGTCATGTAAAGGCAAGAATACAACAGTGTTGTCTGCTATTTTGTAAATGGTACAAGAGACTTTGTCAGAGAAGCAGTGTGGCTTTTACAGTACCTGATAATTAAGACAAAATGCGATGCTCAAATGGAGATCATTAAAAATAGTGCTTTAAAAGGTCAAGCTAGCAAACAATCTCTCCTGTTCATTGAGCCGTGGAGGTCCTTCTTTCAAACCTGTCTTATTAATTCGTATTTCTCTTGTGTCAACATGCCCAGGACTCAGTTTTTGGCCCCCCCGGGGTCAACTTATTATTCTTAGTGGCTTTGCTGATATCACATTGCTCCAGAGAGCTTTGCTCAATATATTTCTGGTAAATTATTTAAAGCCTTTAATCAGCTTTTATACAAGCACAAAACTGCACTGAATTAGTTCTCTTAATACTTTGCACTGACTGGCTTTGTTTTGGTCTAACGAGCATTACAGAAGCTTTGTCTCATCAAGAGACAGTGGATCAGTTTCGGTACATGTGTTTTGGGGTCAGCACTGGCAGGACGGGGCACAGAGGTGCACTGTACACCCCCTCACTTCTCTGAATTCCTCAATGACTTCAGCTTTTCTGGGGTGAGCAGTCAGGGACTAACAGAATTAGTTCAGCATCATTCACTGTGATGCTGATAGATCAGGCAGCTGAAGATCGGTCTCAGAGGTGAGAGCATTCCAAATAGGAACCGCTTCACTACAGAGCCCCTGATTCTGCTTCTGTTTAGAGCACTCTGATTTCTTATTGAACATGCTAACCTCGTCAGAAACTCCATGACGTTTAAGAGCGTTCTCCAAACACCCAGGAATCAAACTGGAAGGAAGCTGCTCACGCAATAGTCTGCAATGGCCTGTCAGTGTTGTCGTGCCCGAACAGCAGTTATAAGACAACCCTAACCGATCCTCAGATGAAGAGGAGTCATGTGATGACAGATGTGCTCTGATGGCCTCCACCAGTCTGCCTGCCCAGTAATCAGTAATCAGTATTCAGGAGCCACACACTCCTCTGCAGGCTTGGGCATGTGCAGGCAGCCAAGATAACAGCTCCTGAAGAGTCCTGCCAATTAGCTACAGCAGACTCAGCACCACATGTTATACACATCTATATAGATTCTGCAGATGTGCTGCACCTGTCTCCAAATTCAGAGTCTTGCTGAGCAGTGGGAGGGAATCTGTTCAAATGTACATTGAAATCTTGTACTCAGCTGTAGTAAGCTTGCAGTGTGCTGTTCGTTCTGCAGTGTTAGAGCCATCGTTCATGTCAGTTAGATGACTTTATTTTCATGAGGATATAAAGATGTTTTTTATTATTATTCCAGGTTTAAAGATTTTTGTTTTTTATGGCAGTGAAATATTACATTTATAGTTGAATAAATAAGAATTTATTTTCACAGACAAAAAAAATTCCCATCACATCTTCTGCAACATATATTAATATAAATCTATACATGCCACAGTTAAACTGCATACATTATCTCAGGGCATCTAACCTGCTTAGCAGATGAAAGGAATACTCAATGCATCATGCACACAAACTCTGGGTGTTCTTGAACTAAAGGGACTCCTTTCTAATCTGAACTGGCTGGATTTTATTACTGAACTAGGACTGGATGAATACGAGTGTCCCAGGGGTACCAGTCAGTACATTCCTCAAACTACCCCCTCGGTCTCAGGTAGGAAATGTTTACACTGCTCGCTAATCCTCTCCCTGAGGACATGCAGAGAGAGGAGTTTGTAAACTAGCAAGCTGGGTTTCTTGAGCAGGAGGCAGCGCTGGTACCAGACTCTACCCTGGATACCCTGCTGCAGTGGAAGCTGCTGGTGTGGATGCTGGGAGTGGATCAGAGAGGGGCAAGCTCCCCAGCCAGTGGGGTGATTGCTTGTATTCTGGAGGCTCGTAGTCCATCGTCTCACCTGCAGGTGTCAGTAGTGAGTCCTGTGATAACGCTGCATGTTACTTACATTTAACCAAGGCTGTCCTTGTAACATCGTTATTGTTTTCATTAGCTGTCAAGCAGATACTGCACAGTCATGCTTGATTATAACAATGCTTATAGCCAGGTGTGTTTCTCCAGCTGGGTGATTAACATGAGAATTGCACATGCAGAGATGCCTGGAGCGGTCGCCATAGACAGGTGATCCTTCCATACAAATTAGACTGCAGTCAGATATAGCCTGGACAGAAAGAAATGCCAGAGCAGTCTAATAAAGGACCTGGGTGACTATATTTGAGACTTGTATCTGATTGGAGTGCTCGGGAGGTGGAACTGCTAAGGCACATTTCACACATTAGTGCTGGCTTCTTACTGAATTACGATGCACAGACCTGGCTCTTTGCTAATGTAACACTCAAACTGCAGAGCACCGATTTGCAGCAAGAATGCTTCGTCTGATCAAACAGGACCTTTTAAAACAAATCCAGACTGCTGATAGATTAAGGGCTGTTTGAGGGCAGTGCCCCGCATGGCGCTTCAGCTTCGAGGAACCATGAAATCTGTTCCAAAGCCATCCACTCTAAATGCCAGTTAAATATTGCAATGCTTCTCTTTCAAAAGCTGTGTGGTTATCTGTTATGAGATACAACGGTTGGAGATACTATAATGAAGGCATTATTGTAGCTCAGGGCACAGAGCCACTCATTCACAGATGTGTCCTCTCACTGTACGAGGGGTAGATGGAATAGTAAGAACATAAGAACATAAGAAAGTTTACAAACGAGAGGAGGCCATTCGGCCCATCTTGCTCGTTTGGTTGTTAGTAGCTTATTGATCCCAAAATCTCATCAAGCAGCTTCTTGAAGGATCCCAGGGTGTCAGCTTCAACAACATTACTGGGGAGTTGATTCCAGACCCTCACAATTCTCTGTGTAAAAAAGTGCCTCCTATTTTCTGTTCTGAATGCCCCTTTGTCTAATCTCCATTTGTGACCCCTGGTCCTTGTTTCTTTTTTCAGGCTGAAAAAGTCCCTTGGGTCGACATTGTCAATACCTTTTAGAATTTTGAATGCTTGAATTAGGTCACCGCGTCATCCTCTTTGTTCAAGACTGAACAGATTCAATTTTTTTAGCCTGTCTGCATATGACATGCCTTTTAATCCTGGAATAATTCTGGTCGCTCTTCTTTGCACTCTTTCTAGAGCAGCAATATCTTTTTTATAGCGAGGTGACCAGAACTGCACACAATATTCAAGATGAGGTCTTACTAGTGCATTGTACAGTTTTAACATTACTTCCCTTGATTTAAATTCAACACTTTTCACAATGTATCGAGCATCTTGTTAGCCTTTTTTATAGCTTCCCCACATTGTCTAGATGAAGACATTTCTGAGTCAACAAAAACTCCTAGGTCTTTTTCATAGATTCCTTCTCCAATTTCAGTATCTCCCATATGATATTTATAATGTACATTTTTATTTCCTGCGTGCAGTACCTTACACTTTTCTCTATTAAATGTCATTTGCCATGTGTCTGCCCAGTTCTGAATCTTGTCTAGATCATTTTGAATGACCTTTGCTGCTGCAACAGTGTTTGCCACTCCTCCTACTTTTGTGTCGTCTGCAAATTTAACAAGTTTGCTTAATATACCAGAATCTAAATCATTAATGTAGATTAGGAATAGCAGAGGACCTAATACTGATCCCTGTGGTACACCACTGGTTACCACACTCCATTCTGAGGTTTTTCCTCTAATCAGTACTTTCTGTTTTCTACATGTTAACCACTCCCTAATCCATGTACATGAGTTTCCTTGAATCCCAACTGCGTTCAGTTTGAGAATTAATCTTTTGTGCGGGACTTTGTCAGAAAAGCTTTCTGGAAATCTAAATAAACCATGTCATATGCTTTGCAGTTATCCATTATCGATGTTGCATCCTCAAAAAAATCAAGCAAGTTAGTTAGACACGATCTCCCTTTTCTAAAACCATGTTGACTGTCTCCCAGGACCCTGTTACCATATAGGTAATTTTCCATTTTGGATCTTATTATAGTTTCCATAAGTTTGCATATAATAGAAGTCAGGCTTACTGGTCTGTAGTTACCTGGTTCAGTTTTGTTTCCCTTTTTGTGGATCGGTATTACGTTTGCAATTTTCCAGTCTGTCGGTACCACCCCTGTGTCAAGAGACTGCTGCATGATCTTGGTTAGCGGTTTGTAAATTACTTCTTTCATTTCTTTGAGTACTACTGGGAGGATCTCATCGGGCCCAGGGGATTTGTTTATTTTAAGAGCTCCTAGTCCCTTTAACACTTCTGCCTCAGTTATGCTAAAGTTATTTAAAACTGGATAGGAACTGGATGACATGTGGGGCATGTTGTCAGTATCTTCCTTTGTAAAAACTTGTGAAAAGTAATCATTTAATATATTTGCTATTTTTTTTTCTTCATCTACGATTTTGCCATTTGTATCTCTTTTTTTAATCTCCTCTTTGAATGTTCTCCTGCTGTTGTAATATTGGAAAAACATTTTGGAATTGGTTTTAGCTCCCTTAGCAATGTTCATTTCTATTTCTCTCTTGGCCTTTCTAACTTCCTTTTTGACTTGCATTTGCAGTTCTGTGTACTCTTTCTGCGTACTTTCTTTTTGGTCCTTTTTTAATGCTCTGTAAAGTGCCTTTTTTCGCTGAATATTTTTTTTAATTGATCTATTAAACCATTTTGGCAATTTAGTTTTACATTTAGATTTGTCTACTTTAGGGATGTAATTGTTTTGCGCCTCCAGTACTACATTTTTGAAGAACAACCATCCTTCTTCTGTGGGTGTTTTCTCTATTTTACTCCAATCTACTTCTGTTAGTCTCTGTTTCATACCTTCATAGTTTGCTTTTCTAAAATTGTAAACCTTAGCTTTAGTCATTACTTTTGGGGTTTTAAAAAACACTTCAAATGAGACCATGTTGTGGTCTGAGTTTGCCAGTGGTTCTCTGACCTCTGTTTTAGTTATTCTGTCTTCGTTATTTGAAAAGACTAAATCAAGGCATGCCTCCCCTCTAGTCGGTGCCTTGACAAATTGTGTTAGGAAGCAGTCTCAAGACACACATTGGACCTTTAAGAGGATTTGCCAATGATATCAGATGACATGTAGTTAGTGCAGAGCTTGTAATAGGATTTACCAGTGATACTAGATGAGATGTAGTTAGTGCAGTGCAGTCATGGTCCTGGTTCCAGTGCAGTAGTTCAGGTAAATCGTTGCTTTATTCCTTTCAGAATCATTACACCTTTTGCTTGACTCTGATTCCATTTAATAGTGCATGGCAGAGAAATGTTTGCGTCTTGGGTGAGTGGTGTCTGGCTAAGGGAATCACTGGCTACTCGCTCAAGATCAGATGATGTATTTGAAGCACAGCGCTGGGACCCCAGAGTGCCTACCCCTCTCTGCTCAGCAGCTCCTGCAATGAGGTGTACTGTTACAGTCAGCCTGGCCCAGGGAATCACATCTCTCTGACCAGAGCTCTGCTTCATACTCCATCCAGCCTAGAATCCTTCCTTTGTGCTCCCAGGACTCACAGCGCTGAATCCTAACTGCACTCTCCCCAACGTTCATTAGCAACGCTTTCCTTTTACTGAAGTCCCAATCCCGCTCAGTTACCAGCTGTGAAGGGCTTTTGCAGGAATTGACAGAGTAATTATTTGCCCATTAGCTCCCAGTTACGCTCACTTCATTACTAGCAGAGTTATTGTTCATGCAGTGACCCCTGCACATGCATTGTCAGTGGAAGCAATAATGTTTCAAGCTCAAGTTAAACTGTAGAGCCTGTGTAATAACTCCATTCTCATACAGCTGTTTGCAATGTATCCAGTGCATAGTCCTCACTGAGCAGAGTTCTTCATTTTTGGCTTGCATGGAGACCCTGCAGCAGGCTGGTCCATTGTAGCGTTCTGTGGAAGTGGTTGACAGCTTTGAGATCTGCACTCGTTTGCACAGGGTCGAGCTGCAAGGAAGCCAAGCGCAGCAACAGCAGCAGCCTTGGGAAACAAGCTCATTGAAATACAACTGTTAATTACAAGATGCTACACAAATCAGGCCATGTGCTATTTTAAAATGATGTTGTTTTTTATATAAATTCTTTATATATACTTTGGTAAAATTTTATAAGGGTGATTAGATAGTAGGGTAGTTTCTATTCGTGCTGTATTGTATTGCAATGCAGAAGCTGTGCTGTGTTATATTAGCGAATGACTTGCTTCAGCTCTTCCCAGCCAGCTCATACAGTAGTAGGATTTCTCTTTGTAATAAAATGTGTTCATATTTGTGTACAGCCAGTGTTAGGCAGTGGAAAGAGGGCTCTTTTATTATGTTAGGACTTGGTGTTTGTTAAAGCATTGCATGCCATTAAGCTAATAAGCACAATTATATAACAATACCACTGAACAATGGGCTTGATTTTTAAAGCGTTTGCTCCAGTCTGTCATTCTCTACTGGGGTTTAATCATTTTATAAAACAAGAACCAAACAATGAAGTAACATGAGTCAAGGCTCTTAAGAACTCGGCTGCACTTTAATATAGTTTGACTGTGAGTTTACAGGTATTTTAGTGGATTAGCTGTTTTTCTTGTGTTCCACTTAAAGTCATTAGAAATATATACATTTCAAATGAACCTGCAACTCTATTTAAATTCACATGAATTTTTTAATTTAAAGGCTCGGCCCGTGGTGTGCAGAGGGAGTCTTACACACAGAGAGGAAGTGCAGGGATTCCAGAGGGAGTCTTACACACAGAGAGGAAGTGCAGGGAGTCTTACACACAGAGAGGAAGTGCAGGGATTCCAGAGGGAGTCTTACACACAGAGAGGAAGTGCAGGGATTCCAGAGGGAGTCTTACACACAGAGAGGAAGTGCAGGGATTCCAGAGGGAATCTTACACACAGAGAGGAAGTGCAGGGAATCTTACACACAGAGAGGAAGTGCAGGGATTCCAGAGGGAGTCTTACACACAGAGAGGAAGTGCAGGGATTCCAGAGGGAGTCTTACACACAGAGAGGAAGTGCAGGGATTCCAGAGGGAATCTTACACACAGAGAGGAAGTGCAGGGATTCCAGAGGGAGTCTTACACACAGAGAGGAAGTGCAGGGATTCCAGAGGGAGTGTCACATTGGCTCTAGGTGTAAGCCACACACTGGAGTCATTAAAGTAACACAGACCTCCCAGATATTTGAGTGGTGCAGTCGCAATGAGAACCACTCTGAATAACTGCAAACATCAAAAGCAGGGAAGAAAAGTTAAATATAGAGATGTATTACTATTAATTATATATAGAGATGTAGGGCTATTAATTTATATAGAGATCCCGATTATTAATAATTGCTATTATATATATATATATATATATATATATATATATATATATATATATATATATATATGTGTGTGTGTGTGTGTGTGTGTGTGTGTGTGTGTGTGTGTGTGTGTGTGTGTGTGTGTGTGTGTGTGTGTGTGTGTGTGTGTGTGTGTGTGTGTGTGTGTGTGTGTGTGTGTGTGTGTGTGTGTGTGTGTGTGTGTGTGTGTGTGTGTGTGTGTGTGTGTGTGTGTGTGTGTGTGTGTGTGTGTCTGTGTGTGTGTGCGTGTGAGCGTGTGAGCGTGCGTGCGTGCGTGTGCGTGTGTGTGTGTGCATGTGTGTCTGTGTGTATTATTGTCTTCCCTGTGTACTCTTTTCTAGTTGCTCTCTCTATGTAAGCTGTCTATATAGTGCAAGCCAGTGTGCAATAACAACACTGTCGATTGCAATCAAGTGGAGGCTCAGCAGAGCACAAGACAGCTGATTGCCTCAGCTAAGGAAACCCATCAGCTCTCATTGTACTTCACTGTACTTGTCAAAAACAACCCCAATGTATAATTATCTGCAACCAGAGAGCTTTTCAAAATTGATTTTAATGATGCTCTGTAGGAACATTCACTGTTACCTGGGAAGCTCTTGCGGATTAATGCTGGAGTAATCAGAGCAAAGTGCAATGCAAAAGGGATCTGTTGAGACGAGCAGTGAGCCATCTCCCTTACAGGCATGTCCAGCTGCCCAGGATTTATAATCTGAAGACTGATTCCCCTGTTGTGCTGCTGCTGCTAGAGGGGTATAGGGATTTGAACCAGTCATCTGCACTGCCATGGCATTTAGCATTAAATACACACAGGACTGGAATGTCTTCCTATTAGAATAGAACAGAAGCTGACCCAGTGATTGCCTGAGCTTCTCACTGATGAAAGACCTGAGCTTTAGAGGTTACTTTCCCTCGAGCATTCGTGGTTACCAAGGAGATGATAAATCAAGAATGTTACCAAGGTGATGGGAATGTCATGTTGCCAGGTGGAAGGGGATTAAAGGAAGTCATTTGGATCTGAGAGCAGCTGCACTGTACAGGGAAATGATCTGAGAGCAGCTGCACTGTACAGGGAAATGATCTGAGAGTAGCTGCACTGTACAGGGAAATGATCTGAGAGCAGCTGCACTGTACAGGGAAATGATTTGAGAGCAGCTGCACTGTACAGGGAAATGATCTGAGAGTAGCTGCACTGTACAGGGAAATGATCTGAGAGCAGCTGCACTGTACAGGGAAATGATCTGAGAACAGCTGCACTGTACAGGGAAATGATTTGAGAGCAGCTGCACTGTACAGGGAAATGATCTGAGAGTAGCTGCACTGTACAGGGAAATGATCTGAGAGTAGCTGCACTGTACAGGGAAATGATCTGAGAGCAGCTGCACTGTACAGGGAAATGATCTGAGAACAGCTGCACTGTACAGGGAAATGATTTGAGAGCAGCTGCACTGTACAGGGAAATGATCTGAGAGTAGCTGCACTGTACAGGGAAATGATCTGAGAGTAGCTGCACTGTACAGGGAAATGATCTGAGAGTAGCTGCACTGTACAGGGAAATGATCTGAGAGCAGCTGCACTGTACAGGGAAATGATCTGAGAGCAGCTGCAGTTTGCAGTAAAAGTAATTAATTAGAAGTTACACCACTTGCAGATTCCCTGCAAACAACAAGCCAAGTTGTAGGTTTTCTCTCCCCTTCATGTGATAAAGTGTGAAGCGTGCAGCCGACCCCTTTACTATTATATCCTGCAGGCACTGCAGTGCAATCCTGTCTCTGTGATTAAGCAGGACTTCATACAAACCTAGTAAACGTCATGAATGAAAGCAAGTGAAGAACTTCTAGACATGATTAAGAACTGTGATGCTGTGC
Organism: Polyodon spathula; assembly: GCF_017654505.1. NCBI lineage: Eukaryota > Metazoa > Chordata > Actinopteri > Acipenseriformes > Polyodontidae > Polyodon > Polyodon spathula. The sequence goes on along the minus strand of NC_054554.1, from coordinate 30,500,162 downwards.
AGTCAGTATCACTGCATACAATAACTTTAATAGGCTGTTCCTTAAAAACAGTGTCTCTGCCTGCTCTGTACCTTCTGCACCAAAATGCTTTAAAAAATGTGTGTCAAATAGCAGACCAAAGTGCAATACTGGCGACAGGCAAGGTGCAATCACACACACACACACACACACACACACACAGACACACACACACACACACACACACACACATATATATATATATATATATATATATATATATATATATATATATATATATATATATATATATATATTATATATATAATTATAGACTTAATATAAGCACACTTCCTATTCCAATGAGTCTGCACTCAGCCCATTGTCTCAATTTAAAATCTAATGAAGACCCCTTTTGTATATAATAATTACAATAATAAAATAAATAATAAATCAGAATAGAAGCAACATTGCAGCCCGAGGCTTTCCTTAGGAGGTGCCTTTGAAGAGAGCCAAGAATTGGGTGAGAGTAAGCTGCAGTGTGTAGGGTAGTTATGAAGGAAGATGAAAGAGAAGAGAGAAGCAGAGGTGAGGAAGCACGCTGAGGGGGGGGGGGGGGGGGGGGGGGGCTCAGCTCAGACAAATTATTTGTATTTATTTATTGAAATGTATTTCACCAGCCGACAGCCCACTGAGACTCGCAGCTTGTTTCAAAGTCTTAATTCCACGCAGGACAGCAGTCGCAGAGAACACACTGATAATTTACAGTGTATAAGAACGAAGAGGTATTAGCAAGGCTTCTGTGAGAGTGAACTCCTGTGAACCCCCTGACACATAGACAGATAGATAGATAGATAGATATTTGTACAGTGTGGAGTGTGAATGGTCCATTTATAAACTTCCTCTGCTTTGATGCCTTGAAGCATGGCCAGCCTGTCAGACAGAGAAGGAAAATCTTCCTTTTGTTCACAGCATTGTGGGTCAAGCACCCAGGAGACCAGAGAGAAAACTTGCATTTGATTTATTAACCCTCTGAAGTGGCAGTGTGAAATCACAGAGATGAGTTTGCTTTATTAAATATGCCAGCTGTTTACTAGTTCAGGGATCACAGAGCTAATTAAAATGGTCCTGTCTCGAATTATTCAAACGATGAAGGTGGCTCGAAGGAGTTCTTCTTATATTCAGTGTTTTTAAGAATTTGGATCAATCAGCAAGTTTGCAGTTTGCTGGCATTGAGAATTAAACACTATACAGTTTTGCACATGGTCCAGACTGGGAGGAATTGCATGTAAAGAAACTCTACAGTGTTCCTACAGGACAGGGCAATGTTTTTATGCTCAATGATCAAGTAAAGGCTGGCTTTAGTTTCTATCTACTACATATATGATTAAGCCAGAGGTTTTGTAAAGCAATACTAACATGTTTTCATCATTGTTACTCCAGTAAGCTTTGATGAAGCATTTCCACTGAACAGTATCCCTACATTTCAGTTATTTCTGGGCACAATGTAAACCAGCAGCTGCCAACACAATATTTCCATTTGAATGCCTCATTCTTTCCACAGCATTGCTTAAATACCAGTGAAACGACATTGCTTGCCAAATGATGTTTCATGACCACAGCTACTAGCCCAGTTTATTCAGGGAGCAGCTATTCCCATTCAAGCACTCTCCCCCACCCACTGTCTCCTGCATGAAGCAGCTCAGAGTTCAGATCTAGTGGCTTTCCCTGCCAGGGCTAGTGTTTCACTAGACCCATCCCAGATGCCTGCTCCAGTTTCGGTATTATATACAGATAACCCCACCGAGCTCAGACTGCTCTCCCTGCTGTACATCATTAACATGTTTCACAAGCAGCTGCCTGAATATACCTGTCGTCTCATTCAGTGGAACCACATGCTGATTTCCATTATGACAATGAAGACGCTTTGGGGCCTGTTGCTTTTACAAGGTAGACCTGGATGACTCCGGATTAATGCTGGACATCAGCTGCCGTTTCCCCGGTCTGATGCCCGACATGCAGGGGAACTGGAAGCGATGAAGCTCTTTGATGAGTCTATAAGAATGGACACGTAAAAGAGTGCAAACTAGAATTCTCAGCAATAAAGCCTGAATTGAACAACCAGCGAGTAAAGTGCCATTACAGGTCTGTATTTTCATTTCATTTGACCTAGATTCTTCATTCAGTCCATTATATAAGATTTCTCAAGTACGGCCCTAGCACGAAACAAGAAAAGCCATGATGCAGTAAGTCATGTTGCAGTAAGGCCCTAATATTGAGGGTTTGTCTGCTTCTTTGTGTTTTCATATTGTAGTTCAAATGTAACCATGTGATCTACGCATATTGTAGTTCATAGATAACCATGTGATCTATGCATATTGTAGTTCATAGATAACCATGTGATCTACACATATTGTAGTTCATAGGTAACCATGTGATCTATGCATATTGTAATTAATAGGTAACCATGTGATCTATGCATATTGTAATTCATAGGTAACCATGTGATCTATGCATATTGTAGTTCATAGATAACCTTGTGATCTATGCATATTGTAATTCATAGGTAACCATGTGATCTATGCATATTGTAATTCATAGGTAGCCATGTGATCTACGCATACTGTAATTCATAGGTAACCGTGTGATCTATGCATATTGTAATTCATAGGTAACCATGTGATCTACGCATACTGTAATTCATAGGTAACCATGTGATCTATGCATATTGTAATTCATAGGTAGCCATGTGATCTACGCATACTGTAATTCATAGGTAACCATGTGATCTATGCATATTGTAATTCATAGGTAACCATGTGATCTACGCATACTGTAATTCATAGGTAACCATGTGATCTATGCATATTGGCTTCCACAGCAACCCTTAAGTCCATTTCATTCAATATATTGTTCTGCTCCAGTTCTAAACTTCAGCTCTCTACTTTGGCTAGATAAGCCACAGCTGGTGTGGATGCATTCCGAGTGCCTTCATGCCTGGTCTCCTTTTAGCCTCTGCATTCTTGTCAGGGAGACTCAGAACTGGGGGGAAAGCACATTTATCTTCAGAACTTTCCAATTGTCTAAGTGCTGGGTGAAGAGCAATGAGGGATATCTGGAAATGAGTTTGACCCAAATTGCTGTGGAGGCCTGGTTCAGTGTGAGTCAGCCTCGCGTCCCATTGGCTCAGAAGATTATGAAATTAAATTCTTCAAGCGGCCCGGAACAGGGCAGGCTCTGTTGCTGTAGTTGTATCTGCTGCTCCCCTGAGCTCTCTTTTAAATCCAGTGCGTTGAGACAATTCATTATCATGACATCTGCTGAATGGGAAGCCAGGGGCTGAGTTTGCTTTAGTGTGAAAACGCAGCTGAGGTGCCAGTGTGTTCAAGCTCTGTACTTAAAACAATTTATTTATTTCTTAGCAGAAGCCCTTATCCAGGGCGACTTACATTTGTTACAAAATATCACAGTACAAAGTATTGCATTACAAAATATTACATTGTAAAATATTACATTACACAATATCACATTGCAGATAAGAGCAGTTATAAGGCAGAGTAAAATCAGTAGAAAATAAGTTTAAATAAGAGCAAAATAAAGAATACAGTAAATAATTAATTTAAGAGTGAGTTCAACTGAGAGCAGTTAACAGTAAAGATATTTGTTTATATGAGTGAAGTCCAGTAAGAACATGTAGTAAGTATGATAAATGGATGAGAAGGAATTCCCAATAAGAGCAAATACAAAAAACATGAGTACGGTTGCCTACAAGAGTAAAATCAGATACAAGATAGAGTTATAGTTAGGAGCAGTAGTTGAATGAGGCAAGGTATGGAGAGGTTCAGTGCAGGTACAAGCTGATGCAAGAACTGGTACAATTGGGTGCTATATAGTGCAGCATAGTGGAGGGCTGTGAGGCTCACAGATGCTGTCTGAACAGGGGTGTCTTGAGGAAGCGCCAGAAGGTGGTCAGGGACTGAGCAGTCCTGATATCCATGGGCAGGTCGCTCCACCACTGCTTCATGCAGGCTTCTAGCAATGGACTTTGCTGCAAATATCCAGGTGCTGGATGCACTTTACTGTAGGAACAGTACATCAGCTACGCTGTATTTATTAGTTACCATTTTCTAATGTGTACACATGCAGATCTGTGATTGGGAGCGTTCAAGGATCTGCACATTAACAAGTCGGATTTACATGAATGAATCTTCCATTCATAGCATGATGTTTCAGGGCATGTTTAAAATAATGAACAGCTACAAACATCAGTGTAACGTACGAACGCCAAACCCAACCCCCATGCTGCTCATGCACAGCTTCATGATGGAAATGTGACAGAGCTGAGAGGCTTTCCCTTTAAAAGAACCGGAAAAGCAAGCCTGATTACCCACGCTGTGCAAATATCCATTCACTGTACAGGTCTGAGAGAAATCTCTGTTTCAGCAACAACGCATCTTCATTTTGAAACATGATACCTGGAACAACACAAGGGTTAATAAACCTCTGATTGCAAGCCTTTCCTTTGATGGTCTTGCACTTTTAGATGTCCCACCCCTTCAGAGCCCTCTTCCCTGTCAGTCGCCAACCAGATGATCCCCCCTAAAGATTGGAATGCTGTGCTACCAGTAAGAGGCTTTCCTTGAAGGACAGGCAAGAAATCTGATAATGTCCTTGTCCCTGGTGTAGTACTCGCTGTCATGTTTAAATTGAAAATGCATGTACATTTCAGACCTGTATAGTCAATGGAATTGCATGACAGCTAAGATTTATAAAAATCTTAAAAAATGATATTCTTCTTCTATCAATACCTCTCTCTGACACACACACACACACAATATCTCTCTCTCACATACAGACTCTCTCTCTCTCTCACACAGACACAGACACACACACACACACACACACACACACACACACACACACACACAATAGAGAGACAGTGTCTGTCTCATCACAGAGAGACTCTGTCTCTCTTCTCTCTCTGTCACAAACACACAGACACTCTCACACACACACACACACACTCTTTCTCTCTCACACACACACACACACACACTCTCTCTCACACACACACTCTCTCTCTTCTCTCTCACACACACACACATTCTCTCTCACACACACACACACACTCTCTCTCACACACACACACTCTCTCTTCTCTCTCACACAGTCCAGTTTGTGTAGACACAGTGTCTCTCTCTCACACACAGACTCTCTCTGTCTCTCTCACAGACACACACAGTGTCTCTCTCTGTGTCTGTCTCGCAAGACCACACAGTGTGCTCTCTCAGAGAGAGAGAGACAAGACTCTCTGTCTCTCTCACACAGAGACAGTGTGTCTCTCTAGCAAGAGACACAGAGAGAGTGGTGTTTCACACACTCTCTCTCTCTCACACACACTCTCTCTCTCTCTCTCACACACACACACACACACTCTCTCTCTCTCTCTCTCACACACACACACTCTCTCTCTCACACACACACACACAGTCTCTCTCTCACACACACACACTCTCTCTCTCTCTCACACACACACACACACACTCTCTCTCTCTCACACACACACACTCTCTCTTCTCTCTCACACACACACAGACTCTCTCTCTCTCACACACACACACTCTCACACACACACTCTCTCTCTCTCACACACACACAGTATCTCTCTCTCACACACAGACTCTCTCTCTTCTCTCTCACACACACACACATTCTCTCTCTCTCTCACACATCTGTTCAGTCTTCCAAATGGACTCATCACACACTCTCTCTCTCAAACACATCACAGACTCTCTCTCAACAGCACACTCTTACACACACCATATTCTTCACACTCTTCAACAGCGATATTCTTCAACAACGATATTCTTCATCAGTGATATTCTTCAACACTCTCTCTCTCTCACACACACACATTCTTCAACACTGATATTCTTCTTCTCTCTCTCTCACACATCTCTCTCTGATATTCTTCACTCACACTTCACACACTTCTCTCTCACACATCACACACACAGATACTCTCTTCACACAGTGATATTCTTCAACACTGATATTCTTCATCAGTGATATTCTTCAACTCTCACATTCTTCACAATGACACACACAACAATGATATTCTTCTCTGATATTCTTCACACATATTCTTCAACACTGATATTCTTCTCATTGATATTCTTCACAGTGATATTCTTCTCTCTGATATTCTTCAACAGTGATATTCTTCAACAATGATATTCTTCACAGTGATATTCTTCAACAATGATACTTCTCTCTGATATTCTTCAACAATGATATTCTTCAACAATGATATTCTTCATTGATATTCTCTCTCTGATATTCACACACATTGATATTCTTCTCTCTGATATTCTTCACACAGTGATATTCTTCTCTGATATTCTCTCTCTCACACACACACTGATCTCTCTCACATATTCACATACAACAGTGATATTCTTCAACACTGATATTCTCTCTCTGATATTCTTCTCAGTGATATTCTTCTCTCACTGATATTCTCAACACTGATATTCTTCAACAGTGATATTCTTCAACAATGATATTCTCTCTCTCTCTATTCTTCTCTCTGATATTCTTCAACTCTCTCTCTCTCACACACACACACACACACACACATTCTTCATCACTCAGTAAACTATTGACATCAGAACTCAAAAGGGCATCACAGCTATTTCCATTTCAAATTGAAATGGAGCCAGGCTACAGATTTGAATTGCATTGCTATAAGAACACCACCTCTTACAGAACAATAATAGCATCTGCTAAATACATCCAGTTCAGAATGAGCTAATATGTAGGTAGGCAAGCTATTGTTGTTAAGCAAATTTGGGCTGTTTTGTTCCCATCCACTGATTGGCAATCTGAAGGCATTCACAGTTATTCCACACTTTACATTTCAATCTGTTCAGTCTTCCAGATGGACTCGATGTGACACTCTCTGAACATGATATGCTACAACAGATATTCTTCAACATGATATTCTTCAACAGTGATATTCTTCATTCTTCAACACTGATATTCTTCAACAGTGATATTCTTCAACACTGATATTCTTCAACAGTGATATTCTTCAACACTGATATTCTTCAACAGTGATATTCTTCAACACTGATATTCTTCAACAGTGATATTCTTCAACAGTGATATTCTTCATCAGTGATATTCTTCAACAGTGATATTCTTCAACAGTGATATTCTTCAACACTGATATTCTTCAACAGTGATATTCTTCAACACTGATATTCTTCAACAGTGATATTCTTCAACAGTGATATTCTTCAACAGTGATATTCTTCAACAATGATATTCTTCAACAGTGATATTCTTCAACAGTGATATTCTTCAACAGTGATATTCTTCAACAGTGATATTCTTCAACAGTGATATTCTTCATCAGTGATATTCTTCAACAATGATATTCTTCAACACTGATATTCTTCAACAGCGATATTCTTCAACAGTGATATTCTTCAACAATGATATTCTTCAACAATGATATTCTTCAACAGTGATATTCTTCAACAATGATATTCTTCAACAATGATATTCTTCAACAATGATATTCTTCAACAATGATATTCTTCAACAGTGATATTCTTCAACAATGATATTCTTCAACAATGATATTCTTCAACAATGATATTCTTCAACAATGATATTCTTCAACAATGATATTCTTCAACAGTGATATTCTTCAACAATGATATTCTTCAACAGTGATATTCTTCAACAGTGATATTCTTCAACATTGATATTCTTCAACAGTGATATTCTTCAACAGTGATATTCTTCAATCAGTGATATTCTTCAACACTGATATTCTTCATCAGTGATATTCTTCAACACTGATATTCTTCATCAGTGATATTCTTCAACACTGATATTCTTCATCAGTGATATTCTTCAACAGTGATATTCTTCATCAGTGATATTCTTCAACACTGATATTCTTCAACACTGATATTCTTCAACAGTGATATTCTTCATCAGTGATATTCTTCAACAGCGATATTCTTCATCAGTGATATTCTTCAACAGCGATATTCTTCATCAGTGATATTCTTCAACAGTGATATTCTTCATCAGTGATATTCTTCAACAATGATATTCTTCAACAGTGATATTCTTCAACAGTGATATTCTTCATCAGTGATATTCTTCAACACTGATATTCTTCATCAGTGATATTCTTCAACAGTGATATTCTTCATCAGTGATATTCTTCAACACTGATATTCTTCAACAGTGATATTCTTCAACAGTGATATTCTTCAACAGTGATATTCTTCAACAGTGATATTCTTCATCAGTGATATTCTTCAACAATGATATTCTTCAACAGTGATATTCTTCAACAGTGATATTCTTCAACAGTGATATTCTTCAACAATGATATTCTTCATCAGTGATATTCTTCAACAGTGATATTCTTCAACAGTGATATTCTTCAACAATGATATTCTTCAACAATGATATTCTTCAACAGTGATATTCTTCAACAGTGATATTCTTCAACACTGATATTCTTCAACAGTGATATTCTTCAACAATGATATTCTTCAACAGTGATATTCTTCAACACTGATATTCTTCAACAGTGATATTCTTCAACAATGATATTCTTCATCAGTGATATTCTTCAACAGTGATATTCTTCAACAGTGATATTCTTCAACAGTGATATTCTTCAACACTGATATTCTTCAACAGTGATATTCTTCAACAGTGATATTCTTCAACAGTGATATTCTTCAACAGTGATATTCTTCAACAATGATATTCTTCATCAGTGATATTCTTCAACAGTGATATTCTTCAACAGTGATATTCTTCAACAGTGATATTCTTCAACACTGATATTCTTTGATATTCTTCAACAGTGATATTCTTCAACAGTGATATTCTTCAACAATGATATTCTTCAACAGCGATATTCTTCAACAATGATATTCTTCATCAGTGATATTCTTCAACAGCAATATTCTTCATCAGTGATATTCTTCAACACTGATATTCTTCAACACTGATATTCTTCAACACTGATATTCTCTCTGGAGATTATGTGTTGCTGCAATGATTTCCCGCTCTCATTATTGCAAAGTCCTTAAACCTCATTCACAGGGTTTCGTTCTTAACTGTGCACATGTTGAGTGTCAGGTTTTTAACGAGAATGAACCTTTATATTTGAGCCCCTTGTCCCTGTGTTGCTAGATGTATGCGGGATGTATGTGACTGTGCTGAGCTCAGTGAAGGAAGACTCAAGGACAGTGCATTGGCAATGTAATAGTCCTGTGTTAAGGGGCAGTGGAAACACAATCAGAACAGCTTCAGTGTTCATAACTCATTGTGTGACCCTGAGCAAGTAACTTAACCTCTTTGTGCTCTGTCTTTCGGGTGAGACGTTGTTGTACACAGTGCACAACACTGTGAAGGCAATGACACTACTGCCATCTACTGGAAGTATACTGTAACTGCTGTGGGGTTGAGTTATTAGGGGGAGGCAGCATGTGATGCCAGCCTTTCTTTTATTGGAAGGCAATAAATACCCGGAAGTTTGGTCTTGTGTGGTTGGGGGGAGAGAGGAAGTGTGTAGTTTACAGTGCAGTGAGCGTGAACAGGAAGGTGGGATTTTATATCTGAAAGAGGGCTTTTTTTTTTTTTTTTTTTTTTTGGCCGTTGAAAGGCGAGTGGAGTCAAGACGGCTGTTTGTAATGCAGGTAAGTTTGCGTTAGTAATGTATTTCTGAGAATGCATGACGTGGTGTTTGTTATCGGAACTTTTTCAGGTGGGCCCGCACCCCGGGCATAGACAATGAAGTGCGTGTTTGGCTGTTATTTTTAAATTCAGTATAGGCTGGCAATACTAGTAATAATTGCGCTTTTACTAAATTAAAAGCAAGCAGCTGATGCGTAATTGTTGCTCCACATCTTAGACCTGGATTTCTGACCCGCTTGAGTCCGCGCCTGTGCAGATGCAGGTTTTCAAAGCTGCACGTGGGTGCGCGAGTCCCGCTGTGTTCAAGCTCTGCCATTGAGTTCTGCTGCAGTTTGCAACAAATATTGAAAACAAGACCAAAACTAATTTATGTAGTAAAATAAAACCGCACATTTAACACCACTGCTTTTCTGCAGTTCGCGCAGCCTCCTGCGTTGCTCAATATACGAAACTCCTGAGTAAAAATATCCTTAAACCTTTTTTTTTTAAAAAGCATTTTAATTTTATTGCATGTAAATACTGTTCAGAAACATCAAGCTTTCACGTATAGCTGTCTTGATCTATGGGGGGGTGGTGTTTAAACCGCAGCATTGAACAAGATTGCACGTTCACTGCTTGTGTGCACTATTCCTCAATTCATTTACTGGATTGTAATGTGCTCTGGCTATCTCATACCCTGGCTTTTTACTTTCTACTTTAACACCTAACGGAGATGTCTCCCCTAGGATACCAGGGCAGAGGATTTTGGGTTGATGGGAAGTCACACCTAATTGAAACAGTGGTCTTAACTGACTTGCAAGCCAGGGTGACCAAAACCATGTTCTCCTGCATGTAGAGAATGATTGTGGGTGTTCTCAAGTCTGCCACGTATCTGCTAAGCGGATGAGTTTCTTGTGCGGCTGGGATGTGGGTTGGTCTGGGAATTAGCTGCTGTATTGCTGACCTCTTGGTTGGCTGTGTATGCTGCAGCTTGACCCTGACCTAGACTATAACGGGGTGAGCATGAAGACTCAGCCCTGGCAGTAACAGGTGTGAGCATCACCCAGCTGTCTGATGCTCGTGTATAATACTGCAGACAAACCCTTGGCTCCAGTTGAACGCTTGGCATTGTGTTTTGAGTGTGACTAATCTTCTCTTGCTCTCTTTGTAGGGAGGTGTATTTGGAGAGGTGGGTTGAAGATGGATCTCTTCCCAGTGATCTGAAATCTGGGGCTGCAAGAAGGGGGGTTGTGCTGTCCTGTGCTGTGATTGATTTAAGAAGCACGATGGCTCTTCCACGAGGCTGCACTGGTTGAATTCTCCTGCTTTGTTAGTCTCACTTTGAGGCTCTGCTTTTTATTTAACATTGGCAGAGTGGTTCAGTGTTTGCTAACTTGTTTACTGTAAGCCAATGTGTGAAACTCAGCCCTCTTTACAGGAAGCAATAGCTCAAGTGTTTGCAGTAAATGGCTGGTATTTACTTTAAGTGTTTTGTATTCCATTGAATAAAATTGAAAGGTCTTTCCAGGTCTTGTGTTGCTGAGTAATTCTTTGGGTTTGTAATGTTGGTTCTGGTTTGCTGGCAGGCTGAATCTTGATGGACAGAGCTTCCGAGAGGTTGCAGCTTGCCATTAACGCCTAGTATGCTAAGCAATCGGCCAGTTTGTCTTAAAACAGGTTGCATACTAGTGAGGTTATTAGATGGGGGGGATTTCCCCACCCCCTCATGCATAGCTGTTTTGGGCAAGAGACCTATTGCAGAGGGGTTCAGTTTGAGTGCTTTTTTAGATGTGTGAATTGATCATGCATACTGTGAGGTTTGAGTTGTGTCTAATTTGAATGCATTTTCAGTTTTAAATAAATTCTAGAGTTGCTTCTATAGCTGTCTTTCATTCTGTGAAATAATGGAGGTGGACCTCTGCTTTGCAACTGAACTGCATCCCATTCTAGCAAGAAATGGCAATGCAGCTGCACTGGTTCTGTATTAGAAACAGGAAGTGACGAGTACAATATGAAATGGCATGCAAGTAGTTTAAAATGTGTGATCAAGAACCACAGAGTTTGTATTGCACAGTGTTTAAGAAGTTTTTTCAGTACATGCATTAAAGGTTTGTAGATTCATCTGTTTCAAGACCAGGTGTGTGGTGTTTAAATTTAAACCAAAGCAGTTGCTTGGGCTGTTCTTGTTCAAAAGTATTTCCAGAAAGCATATCTAAGCCAGCCCTGTGAGAAGCTGCTGTACAGCTCCAGATTTAAAGGCCAGTGGAGCAGGACAGCCTCTGGTGGTTTCCAGTTTTCCATTTCAATTGGTGCTTCTGCAGGTGTGGCCCAGATAGCTGTTTGTTTTGCAGGGCAATGCTGCTGACTTCTTTAGCCCTGGTGCAGCCCTTCATTCCCCCCTATCAATGTGGCTGGGAATCCTGAAAGCTGCTTCTCCTTACCTTACAAGCATTGTCTGCTGCCTTTTTCTACATGTTTGAAAACAACTTATTTTACAACTGGCTTCAAAGGCCCCATCACCACCAATCTTGATCCCTAGATTAATTACTGCAGTATATGTCAGACTTTAATGTTGCTAGTGATATGAGCCGCTGCAGTTAGCTTCAGCCTGTAGGGCTGTTTCTTGAGTATGGTGATACAGGCATGCCTTGCACGAACACAAACCAGGCAGAGTTCCTTTCATCAGCTGGATTGGGAGAAGATTCTCTGCACAGCGCGGGACGTGGTGTACTCTAGGAAATGCAACAATAAACAATGCAACATTACATGCATGTGTGACTTGCACATAGAAACCTCCATAGATCTCTAGAGTTTGCTAACCTAGTAAGCCTGACTTGCAGACAACTAGCCGTGGTATTGTGGACACGTACGCTCTGTATCAGATCAGCAGCGCTCATAAACACGCTGAACTATATAACAAAGCCTATGCAGAAAATTTTAACCAACATGAACGCGCCCGCGCCGTCCTCGCCCCCTGCGGGAACGTGCGCGCTTCAGCGGTGTGACGTGGGCTCGTTTGGAGAGCGGAAGCGACTATTTATTTATTTATTTATTTATTTATTTAAAGCTAAAAAGAGGAGCGGAAGCCCGTGAGGATTGTTTTGAAAGTGTTTCTGTTTTGTAACCACGATTGCAATAAGAAAAAAGAAACTTACCTTCCCAGTACAACGCAAAGGCAAAGGGAGAGGGAGCACAGAACCGGAGAGAGCTGCTTATCAACATGACTGTTTTCCGATGAAGAAGCTGAGTTGATGGTGGTGGCGGGGTGATGAGTTGCGGAAAGGGGAACGGTCTTCAAGTCTGGGATCTCTGGCAGTGAATGCAATATTAATAATTAAAGATTGGGAAGCAGCTCGGCAATACAACAGCCAGAAGAAAGCGCGTTCAAAGGTGCGGGGCTTTAAAGAAAGCATCAGCGCATAGAGTCTACTGGGGAGGCACAAGCAAGTCCAAAAGAGCAGTACCGTGTGTCTGAAGCAAGTCCAAAAGAGCAGTACCGTGTGTCTGAAGCAAGTCCAAAAGAGCAGTACCGTGTGTCTGAAGCAAGTCCAAAAGAGCAGTACCGTGTGGGGCTTAATACCCTGATGAACAGGGTGGGAAGTGTACACCGTTTGGCATAGTAAGAAGTTTTCAGAACCTCACAACTAGGAAGGTGAGCTACGCCAAGTCAAGGCGAGAGGTTCGTGTGTGTGTGTGTGTGTGTGTGTGTTCACTGCTCTGTGGATTTTAATTAAAAAACAAACAAAACCCTACGAGCATCTCTGTCTGTAAATTCCCATTTAATAATATTGATTATTATTATTATTATTTATTTATTTATTTATTTATTTACTACATTTTAAAGATGGCATAGCTAGAAATATTTTACAACTTTAAGGACTTCGTTGACAGTCGATGGTCTCTTAAATGGGGCAAGATGATTAGACGTCTTGCCTACTCTGTAGATGATTATGGCGTTTTATGTGTATGCTATACATGTCCGTCCTGCATTTTTAAATGTAAATATTTTTTGCGTGCGTATGTATACTAAAAGTTAAAGTAATGTCAAATACGATACTTTGCCTTAATTTTACATTTAGATGTCTTTGTAACACTTCATTGCTTTTTAAAACTATCAAGCATGTAAAACGCGCTATCTGTGCATTGTCAACCCTTTTTACATTGTTTTATTATAGTACTGTTTTTAAATTTTAGCTTGTGTCGGACCTGCATATTATTTTCTATTGCTAGAGATTTGAAAAATGTAGAGTTCCTGTTGCATGTTGGCTGTGTTGGGAATGTGAACAATACTTTGTACCGGAGTGCCCGACGGGTTCATTACAGTCTGTCATCTCCTTCCTTGATTAAAACTAATATAGCAGACATGATTGTTTACAACACCAGATTAAATGAACGCTTATTAACCTGCGGTTCAACAGCTCATGACGGTTGTGTTTTCAGCCCAGTTGCCTATTCACGTAACTGGAATGTCTAAATACACTCAGCCAGAGATCAAACCCCGAGCCGTTCTGTGTTGATCAGTAACCAGTTTTTCAACATTGGCACAGCAAATTCCAGGAAAGCAGTGTCACAGTTTGTGAATGTCAGTCAAATGACTTAAACCCTTACAGACACATCCTGATGAGGGAGAAGAGAGATGCCATGTCTGACTGTGTGGGTAGACCTGGTTTCTGATCCATGCACAGATACAACGTTATAGAGGCTGGTGGTGTGTCCCCCCCCCCCCCCCCCCCCCCCCCCCCCCCCCCCCCAGTGTCACAGAGTTGTCAAATGGCCCACGACTCCCCTTCTGTGAATCTTGCTTTTGGAAGTTGCCTGTTTTCCTCTGTGTAAACATTCACATGTTGCAGCATTGTATTCCAGTTTCTCCTGGCAATCCTGATTGGTTTTGTGCTTGTGTTTCAGGACCCAGCCGGCCCCGAAGGAGTGTGATCATGGTGCAGAAGTACCAGTCGCCCGTTCGGGTGTACAAGCACCCTTTCGAGTTGGTCATGGCGGTGAGTTGTTTGGTTTTTTTTTTTTTTTTTTTTTCTCTGTGTTAATGGCCAGTCAGTCCTTCCTGGATCCACAGTTGCCACATTTCCTAAACAGTCTGTTTTTGAGTTGGTTGACATTCTTGAAAAATTGACTGAAAAGGACTGTGTAAGCTCACCAGAATGAACAGTGCAGTGTAAAAACAATGCTTACAAAAGGGTAGCATGGTCTGTGGCACAGATAATGTGGGTTGGCCAGCTTGCTTCCATCTCTATAGTGTTTAAACAGTGCTGTGGAATGATCTATACAAAACCCACCATAATTATTACTGTCAAGTGCTGTTTACCTCTTACAGGCTGCATTGCAAAAACACTTTAACTTGTGACCTGGCTTTGTGCTAATGACTTCAAGGCAGGGGGAGGATCTGTTATATCATATATATGTTATAGGTCCCTGATTACCCAGGGCCCTGGGCAAAATGCCCAATCGCTGTCTGTACAAGAGCACAGGCTGGGGATCGGTTTACAAATAATGTGTTTTACACCTATGTGCTGTTTGTTAATGTAGGTATCACTTTTCCCTTTTAGTTGTTGCAGTACAGTTCTGCTTTGTTACTTTTACTGTCTGACTTTAAACGTCAGATTGTGAAATTATGTGGGCTGTACCGTGATAGTTTACCACGCTGGTGACTATTGAATGATGAACCTCTTTCTTTAACTGCAGTCTGTCTGCTATCAGCATGGCAGTCTGAAAATTCTTCTTAAAATAGGTCAAGCACTTCTACCTATAAATAAGCAGTTGTCTCTTTCACAGCTGCCTCCGCACCAGGGGGCTGTTTTCAGAGCGGTCCGCACGCCCAGCTCTGATTAGGGCTGAGAGCAATGCAGAGTCTGCAGCAGATCCCCTCTAGAAATACATCCCTGGGTCTTATCATGCTGTCTTCAGAACTGGGGCCTGGATTCATCTGAGTATAAAACAGTCGCTGATTCTGATCAGCCACTTCTAACAGATCTTCTATTCCTGGGTTGGGGAATATTTCTCCAGTAGTGGGTGTACGTACTGCAGTGTGATTTATTCTCCCGATTGTTTCTGTAAGGCAATCCTGCTGAATACCCTCTTTATTCATGTTGAATGCCAGGTACCTTGCGTGACTCTCCAGGGCTCAGGTGTGTTCTGTTATTGTACAGGACACTCCTTTATGTACTCTCTTCTTTTCAAGCCTCCAGGTGTGAGAAGGGTGTTGACTCAAAGCAACTTCTAAAACTAAATCACAAACAATATATTTAGTTTTGGTTCCAACAATATTCCCAATGCAGCAGTGGATCTCTGCAACACTGCAGCCTTTGTTAAAACTCGCTCCCCTTTGTTGCTACCTCTTGTTTTGCTTTTCAACTCTTTTTAAAAGAAGCAGGTTCACTGTCTGTCTGCTGCACAATGCAATATCCCTGATTGTATTTCCAGGGTGAGGTGGTCAGTGGGCACAGGCACTGGTTCAGCCTTGCCAGCCTGGGTCTGATGAGCAGCTGGCTGCACAGCTGTCACTAAACGATCCCCCAGTGCATTCCTGAGGTGCGGGGCTGCGGCTGCTCTGTGCAGTGGAGCTCTGAAACATGCTGCATCATTAGTTTAGGTCAGCCCAGCAAGTGCTTGAATTAAGATCATGCTGTATCTCAGGGGCAGCACTGAACTGGACCTGCCCTCAGTATGGAGGCACAATGAAATACAGTGGTGTGTTTTCTGGCCCCTGCCAGTAGTGAACACTGGGCAGCCCACGACCACACCCTGCAGGAATGTTTTTGAAGCACAGACACAAACCTGCCG
Organism: Polyodon spathula; assembly: GCF_017654505.1. Classification (NCBI taxonomy): domain Eukaryota; kingdom Metazoa; phylum Chordata; class Actinopteri; order Acipenseriformes; family Polyodontidae; genus Polyodon; species Polyodon spathula. The sequence continues at coordinate 30,483,692 of NC_054554.1, read as the reverse complement.
GCACATTTCAAAAGTGTTTGTGACAGTGTGGGAGAAGGTTTGTCCAAGACTACAGGCTACAACATGCACTTCCATGTAGCGTTTGGTCATTGAGCCCCTCGGTGCCATAAGAGGAGAATGAGAGAGTGCAGTACAAGTGGAAGCTGCTGAAAAGAGAAGGTGTTTTAAACAGAGCGCAATGAGCAGAGCATGAGGGAAGCAGAACTTCCTTCAGAACACACAGGCATCTCTGACGGCTTACTCTCTGGGTTCCGTCTGCCGCAGGTAATTCCCACCCATCTGATTGCTGTCCACTGCTACACCTAACCTGTATTAGTGAGAATCTGGCCCCTTTCCCATAGCACTGCACTGAACAGATCTCAGGACACTCCCTCGTTATGTTCCTATTTTCCATCTGGCTGAAATAACAGGAAAGTCCTTTGTAATGTGATGGTAATACTTTTGGCATTACGTGTGTGTGTGTGAAATGACATTTACAAATTAAGTTGAATATTGTCTTTAAAAAAAAAAAAAAAGTAAAATATATTTAGATGGGATGTTTTACAAAGCTGCAGCTCCTAGAAATGTCCAGGCAATTTATTTGACTTTTTTACTTTAAAAGAAATGCTTGCAATTGAGCAACTCCACAGAATCTGTTTCAGCTTTGTTTTATGCATTCTGGCAGCAGTATTAACTAGGTACTCACCACAACATTGCAGAAGGGAAGCTGAAGTTTACACCCTCTGGCATAGAGACTGAGCTGCTCATTCTGTATTGGGTATTTATTACTGGTGACCGAGAATCTTGTAACATTGTGGAAATAGGAACTCTCTTTTGGGTTTGTGCAGATTTGGGTAGGTTTATTCAAAGGGTGAATTAATTGCTGTATAGACTCAATTGTAACCTACCTACAGTATCAATAAAAACATATTATATTGTACTGAAAAATGAATATTGGTAATCCATTATCCTCAGTAATTATTGCTTTTGAAGGTCCAGGTTACAAAATCTGCAGAAAGATTCTGTGTTTTAACTGGGCTTGTGCAATTGCCAGGCTGATAACAGGCTGGTTTCAGAAGGATAACCTCTAAATGAGGCTTGGTGTGCATTCTCTGCTTTCTCAAGACATGCCCCTTTTCCTGTTTTTTTTTTTTTATCTCCTCTTTTCACGCTGTCACATGCTGCAGTTGTGACCTTACTCTGTACCACACAGCTTTTCATTGAGTCGATGTTTGTAATCTGCATTTGGGCAAGGCAAGTTAGCAAGGGCGTGTGATTATTAGGATGAGAGGGACTCTGGAATGCACTAATACAAGAAAGTTTAGAACCTGTATTTCAAGTGATGCCATAACTGAGATCACTGGCCACTTTGCACTGCTGCCTTGTCACAAGCTGGGGAACGCCTGTGTAAATGCAGCATTCTGCATGCAATCCTGAATGACTTTATAATCGTCCTACAGTAGAGGCCAGAGGTCTGTTTATTCAGGCATTTGGAATGTCTTGTAGAAAGAAACTGGTTGAAAGTACTGTTGTTGATCTCTGTTTGCTGTCAAGTCTGCACCTGCCTTGTTTCTGAGGGGTTTTGTACAGTCCCGGCGGCTTGCTGTGTATTTTTTGCCATGTTCTGTGTTTGTTATACAGCAAGTCTCTTTACATTATTGCCCACAGGATCTGCAACTAAACACCTTTGCTTCAAAACATCGACTCCTCATTAAAGCTGCGGTGCTAATAGGTATCCCTGGAAGGCTCAGGCTGTGTTTTCTTGGCATTGAGATAGATATGCTAGAGTAAGGGCTACACTTTATTTGATCTACAGTGACACAAAGGCAGAGGCAGGCTCTCAACAGTATCCCTAGTTTTTAATGACTGGTACAGCTGTGTCCTGAAAAACTTTTCATCAAATTTGTTATGAGCAGTCTGAATCAAGTTGTGACCTTCCTTTGCAGCAGCTACAGTACAATACCATTGTGCTTTTATTGAGATTCTTTACAGGGAGTTGATCTTTCTGTGTTTTCACACCTGCTGCTACAGCCCTGGGGTTAAAATGCAAGGTGTTTGTACGGCAACATGGCTGCTGTTAAAAACATGTGGAACCACCAGGCAATAGACAGCTGCTTATTGAGACGAAGGGTGGCTGTGTGGAGCAGCTTAGCTAACCAAACAGTCCTCAGCCACAGCAGTTTTCCAAAATGCAAACGCACACTTTATTGCCTTAATGATGCCTTTCCAGCTCTGACTGATGCACTGCAGACCTGCAGTTTCTAAAATCATTACTACACTCTGCAAACGCCTCCTGCTTTAATTGCTTATTTTTATACCTTGCTTGTATACATTACTGTCATCGAGCCTCTTTCAGCGTCACTGTAACTCAGTTTAGCATTTTTGAGGATTAAGATGTTGCTCAATGTAGTTGTGTGCGTAGACTCTGAATCATCACCACTCGCTGCGCTTCTAAACAGCCATTTAATTGATGTTTTGGAGCAGTGTGAGTTACAGATGTTGAGGTGATCTGCACACCACACCCGCTTGACAGCTCTATTGAGGAAAATGGAGCCGGCGTTCTATAGCACCTTTTAATACACACAGAATCTCAAAGCACTTTGCAGGGGTGCAACGCTGCAGTGCCAGCACACCACTTTTAAAAGACAGCCATGCCCATCATATTGCTGGTAATGGGCGTTTTGTGCGCACGCAAAGTAGATTGTTTGGTTTGAGTTGTTTTGTTCAGATAGGGTGACATTCACATCGGCGTCTGTGTACATAGACACTGGGCCACACAGGTCCCTGTCAACACAAGGAGCAGTGGTTATGTAAGGAAGCTTGTGGTACAAACACTGGGGTGATCCTGGTAATCTGCTTCTGATGGTAGTGACTTGCTTTAAATCAACAGTGAATTTAAAATGTGTTTATACAAGGTTAAGCTTAATCACCTAAAAAAAACTTTTTTCAACTACTTTTTCTAGGAAATGCAATGTAGGGGCAACACTGGGTAATTTTCTTTGGTTTCGTGTTTCCTGTTTTTGTCAAAGTGTCTGAGAGTGCTGGCTGCTGACACTTCTCAGCTGGAATGCTGACTTGATATCTCGGCAAAGGGCCAGCTTTCCCCGGCTCCGTCGGACCCCGAGAAGCAGTATTTCCAGAGGTGGCTCTGCACAGTTAAGAGTTGAGGATTGCTGTGTTCAGTGATGGTGCTCAGCGGGTTGCTGGACTGGTTCCTATAGCGGATATCTTCTCAGAGCAGTGACTCAAGCAGTGATCCTGTAAGCCACCCTACCTATCTCAATCCTTCCATTGGGAGATTACTTTGTCTATTGTCTCCTGTAAACTCACTTCATCAACAGCCATTCCCCTTTTTTAATGTACATTTAATTTATAATAATTTTAAAATAGATGCATACTCCATTATATAGCCTAATCAGATTGTGTCCTTTCCGAATCTCTGAACAAGGCCACTGGATGCCTTCATGTAAATTTAGGGGCGTGCTTCATGGTAATCCAAAGCCCTTGAAACCTTCTCAGAGTCGGTCCTGTTTGCACACAATTTGCACTTAGGGTTTGCATGTCCTTTGCTTAACTTGTTTCCCTGCCTGCAGGGAAGACCCTTCTGTCAGCTGAGCGTTTGATGGCTTCTTTCCCAGCTAATGACGAGGACGTGTCAGCTGGTTCACAGTTTTATCAGAGATTCTCAGACTTAGGCAATCATTACAGCAGCTTCAATTTAAGCACAAGAACTGACCTTAGTAGAGCTGTTTTGATTCTGTAGCCATAGATACTGTAAAGTTTTTCTAAGAGTATCCATGACTACATAACTTGGCTTCTCTTCTCGTTTTTGAGAAGGTAGGACATATTTCAACTGTGGTCTGGCTTCTATCCCGATGAGAAAAACAAACCTTACAAATTTGGTCTTATTAAAATGAAGTAAACTAATGTAATGTTTGAAACCCTGTTTTTTTGAAAGACGCAGTGTATGGCATCACAGTGGGGCTGTCCTGTAAATGGATTTGCTGTGGTACCCCACAGTCTACTGGCAGCCCCGTTCCCAGGACTGCGTGACTTTGTTAAATGAGTATCCTTTCCTGTTGTGCTTCGATATAGCTGCTGTGCTGCTGCTCCAGCAGTAACAGTGCCCCAGTGATAACCCCTCCTTGTTTGGATAGCAGCGAGGAGGGCTTTTATTGTGCTGTAACTTTCCTTTCCATTGGGGCCACAGTGCCGTTTCAGCGCTGCGTTTCCTGAAGTTGGCACGTTTCACACCACAGCGCTTCGCTGTGCAGAAACGTCGAGCTGCACTGTCAGCGTTTGGAAACTAAGCACTCCCCTGCAGGCTTGTTTTCAGAGCCCCTGTCGATACATTCTTGGTAAAGCAACAGCGACACCAATGAAGATAAACGTGCAAATCGCTTTGCATTAACCCAAAGTGTTTATCCTGTTCCTAGAATATTAGTGCAGCACTGTGGTAGTGCTTGTTTCAGGAGTGATTTGTATAGAAGACCTGTAGAAGTACAATAAGAACTCAACTATATGGTATTTTAAGCCACTGCCAAGCCAAAATAATTAGCATGGAAGTGCTAGTGATGTCTGGTTTAACGTCTGTTATCTGAAATGAAATGCTGCTGTAATTGTTTGTTTCTCTCTCTTTGAGCTCATTTTGGATACTTTTTAAAGGGGCAGACTGCAGCAGTTTTTACTGAGGGACTTATCCTGTACCTTTTGTCTTATTTAATGGGGAAGTGAGGTCCTAACATTTGGCGTTCTTAATGCTGGTGTCTGCATTTTCTTATTTTTTTTTTTGCAAATAGACATTATTAACAGCTGTGCTGGCCAGGTCTGTGTGGGGGTTGCTAGGTACCGTGCACTCAGAAGATTAATAAAACATTTAGGATTTCAACAGGCACAGCTGTATTCTCCACAGCCTCTCCCACCTCCCTGTTTACAGTATGTTTCAGTAGAACAGTGCAGTATTCCTGTTATTTCTTGCATAGCAAATAGCCAATTCTGACCTGTATTATATCATGTAATCTGCTTCTCATCAGTTTGGGTGTTTGTTTTAATTCCAGTTGTACTGGGCATGTGGATATGGCAGAGTCCCTACACATTGTTATTGTCGTTGTTACACTCTGGTTAACTGTTTTCTCAAAGAATAGTCAAACTTCCTTCCCCCCCAGAACTTGTCAAATCGGGTTTTTCGAAAGCTTCCAAGGCTTGCAATAAAACCAGTTGAGATTGAATAAGGGGGCCCTAGTGCCAAGTCAAGGGCAAGAAACCGCAGCAGCAGAAAGCCGTTCTTTGAGAAGCCGTGTAGATAGATCGACATTTCTACTATTTTGTTTTTATTTGTATATTCAGTAGATGCTCCCCTAGTCATGTTTTTTTTTTTAATTATTTTTCCATGTTCCAAACCCATTAAACAACTTGGCTGTAGATTCCACACGCGATTGCAGTTACTGTTCTAAGGGCCCACATTTTCATTGGAGCATTTTATAATGCAAATGCACTGGTAATGGGCAGATTCGCCATTGACCCAGATATAGTGTGCAGTCAGCCCTCTGTGCTTTTACAAGGTTTGTGAATAATGCTGGAGATTAGGACTCGCTATGTCCGGATCTTGATACTCATTACTTGGTACCTTGGTTCTTGTATTCTCCACTAAAGCAGTCCTCATAACCACCCACTATGCCACGCCACTTTTAAGCAAAGCATTGTGTTTTGCTGAATGAATGTGTTTTTTTTAATGTTTTCTCTTTATATTTCAATTGAATTGAGAACCTAGTCGTTGCCGATGGCAGCTGGCACACAAGCCTGTGCATTGCGTGGATGAAGTGCGTGACAGCAACACTGACTTAGCGGTAACACTGTGACCTGGCTGTGAAACCCAATGCCTTTGGAAAGGAAATAAATGATTAAAAGCATTTCTGCTGGGAACCTTCCCTCAGGCTCCTGGAACTGGTTTTATATCAACAGCGCAGGAATGTATTGGATTCCTAGGTTAAAGAAACGGCTGTACTTTGTGTATTCCTAATCTTTTAAAATGAGCGATGCAAGTCCTGATTGCATTGCATTCCATTCAAAGTGACCTTGTTGTTCTGTTGTGGAATTCCTTTAGAACTAGAGCTGCACTCTTATTGGTCAGCCTGTTGGGGTGCTGTCCTTTCACCTGCAAGGGTACGTCGTGGAACAGATTAATTTGACATCATGTAATTTGTATTAAGCACAGCTGAGGATAGGTAACTGTCTCAGCATCTGGTGCAGGCTCTGCCACACACAGTGACACACACACCCAGAGAAAGACACACACACAGAGAGAGAGACCCTCTCTCTCACACACACACACACACACACACACACACAGAAGTCTACCCATGATGCATAGACCCAGAAGTCTATGTATCATTGAGGCTTGCAGTCAGGGAAGAAACTCATTGCAGCAATTACTGTTACTGTTGTAGGAGATGCTTTTTTTTATGTGAACGGTCTGACCCTCACATGACTGATATTAAAGGATGATGACACTCAGAATCTCTGCTGTGTCCTGTAATACATAAAAGCTACTTCTCCCTGTCTGAGGTGAAAGGCAGTCACGGTTGGCAAGCAGGTCCTTCAGTATACATTACTGGCATTTCAAAAGTAATGCCTGGACTAATCTGGAGAACATGGCAGCAGTGCCCTGTGTTCACAAGAACTGCTGTCTGACGGCCTGTCTGTGTTGGGGTGGGATATTGGAAAGCATTTATGTGTTTTCGAATCCCTTCTAGGACAGCGGTTTTCAACCCTGCTCCTCGGGGACCCTTGTCTGCTGGTTTTCATTCCAGCTGAGCTCTCAATTACTTAACCAAGCCCTTAATTGAAACACACATTAGCTTAATTAGAACTTTTTTTATTTATTCCTAAAAAGTTGCAGATTTTAGTTATTTATAACATTTTAGTTAAGCTGAAATCTCCAACTGTTTAAAAAGGCCTAATTAAGCTAATTATCAGATCAATTAAGAGCTTGGTTAAGTAATTGAGAGCTCAGTTGGAATGACAACCAGAAGACGCAGGGGTACCCGAGGAGCAGAGTTGAAAACCGCTGTCCTTGAGTAATGGGCAGTAATGTAATCCTGTATGTTTCTCATTACACTTCTCGATCACGACAGGAAAGACCTGTATACTTATTACTGTCTGCCTCTTGATGATTTAACTGCAAAATAAAATGCCTGATCCTATCGAATGATTAGTGCTGTGCCTCGATTAAACGGCAAATCTTTGTGTTTAATCCCCTGGTATTTCTGACCTTGCTGCACACTAATCTTCCCTGCTGTAATTACCAGGCAGGAGAGGAGCGTGGCTGCTGCTGTCAGTCTGGCTCGGCGCTAAATCAAGTGATGTGTGTTAAAACTATTAGCAGGCTAATGCCTCGGATTTGGTTACAGTGAGAAGGACTTCTCTGGTTATTGAGCTGGGTAGGGATTAAGGGAAATGTGTGAGTGTGTACAGTGTTCTGGTTAACTTACTCCCCCTTGCCTCCAGTGTCCAATGGTGACAAAGGGCAGGTTATTTAAGTGCTCCACAGCGGACCCTGGAGCAGCAGATTGAAACCCAGGCTTTGTGGGGGCAGGGACTTCAGAAAAGGAATCTTCAATGTATGAAAGTTTTACCGAGCAAGCCTTTCACTGTTTTTGCATGCGAACGGTACCGTACATAGAATTTTTAACCGAGAGGATGACCTGTCTGTTGATTGCATCACTCCCACCCCCCAGCTATGCTGGTTAACATTCATTAATATTTCACAACTGTACTGTGCTGTCAAAACAGCTGTCTCTAGTTTTGAATATTGGGTACAATGAATGCAATTCTGGTTTGCCTTTGGCAATTCAGTGCACTTTAGTGATGAAGCGTGATCCCTTAGCGCAGCACTGTGTGCATCATTGGGACCCGGCTGATCTCCCACCTGCGTCATGTGGAGGGGAGGCTGGGCCATGCTGGGTCACCTGGGCTTCCTTACCCTGGAGGGTTGTGTTTGCTGGTTGGTGGCTGTTAAAGCTGCCCCTTTTCAGGATTGAATGTGATTTATTAACCCACTATTAAGTGGTTGACATATCCCGGTCTCTTGTGTATTAAAGTCCAGTGAGTTGCTTAAATGGATGTTGAACAAATAATTTTAGTATTTTAAATGTGCCATTCAAAGAAGTGTTTTTTTTCAGTGCTTTCCTAATTGTACTCTGCTGCCCGTTGGAAGACGTGTGATCCCAGGATCCGTCATGTAATTCCTCGCTGATCTATTACTGATCACAGAACATCCCATTTAACAAGGAGCTGTCTGCGAGGAGACAAAAGTGTGTGTGTTTTCTCTGTGGCCAGAGGTCAAGCTCACTCACAGGAAAGTGGTTTACCGTGCGCTGCAAAACCAGGATTTTTTTCAAAAGCTTTCCTAAGATAAACCCTCTGGGACAAAGATCTTGTTTCCAGTGGTGATCTTCAAGAGGGGGAAAACAAAAACAAGCACAGTGCAGAAAAACAAAAGCATCATTTAAAGTAAAAACAAAGCTGTAAACATTGACAACCTTTATACCATATAACAATAGCTAGGTAGAAGCCTAGTTCATGAGTAACTTTGTGGAAGTGTTGTTGAACAGCTTGCCAGCAGTGAGGTACTGTTAGGCGACATTGGAATCCTAAACTAGGGAAAGGTGGTCAGGGCTTTGAATCCCAAGCTGGGGGATGGTCAGGGCTTTGAATCCCAAGCTGGGGAGGGAAGGTGGTCAGGGCTTTGAATCCTGGCTGTGCAGAGGAGGAGTTGAGTGTTGCCCCACTGTCTGTAAAAACAAACTCCTCCTGTAGCGAAAGCGCTTGGCTTTAAAATGATGCCAGACTGACGTCCTCTCTCCCTGTTACAGGCGTATGAAAGAAGATTCCCCACCTGCCCTCTGATCCCCATGTTCGTGGACAGCGACACTGTGAGCGAGTTCAAGAGCGAGGACGGGGCCGTGCACGTGATAGAGAGGCGGTGCAAGCTGGACGTGGACGCGCCCAGGCTGCTAAAGAGGGTACCACCTCCTTCCCTTTCCAAACCAATCCCTACACAACAGGACTGCATTTCCAGGCCAAAGACCAGGCTGTGTGACATTTTATAAGATGAGATCGATTGATTTTCCCAGATGTTGTTCTTAACAATACACTGGCCATGCCTATATTAACCTAAGCTTAAATAAATCTCTGGAGAAGGAAAAAGGTTATACAGCCTGTTACTTTAGCAGTCAATCCAGCATGCATGGTTGTGTTTCTGATTTACTTTTGGGGATTTCTTAAAGGAGGTGTGTCTGGTGGATGTGGGGAGCAAGTTTCATGTGTGTGTGTGTGTGTTTTTTTTTTTCCCCAGATTGCTGGGGTGGACTATGTGTACTTTATCCAGAAGAACTCCTTGAACAGAAGGGAGCGGACCCTGCAGATAGAGGCCCGCAATGAAACCTTCTCCAGCAGAGTCATCATCAACGAGTTCTGTTGTTACACTGTGAGCTGAAACTTCTCCAGCCATTTTACTGCAATACAGGCTTGGATAGTCAGCCTGCCCTTCCATATCCAAGCACCTTGTTCACTTCAGACTGAACTGCTAGCAAACCCCTAATATAGGACTCAGCATCACACTTTAGAAAGATGCTTTTGACCCACACCCAGCTTAAAGGAGACTGTGAATGATTTATTAGCACTCCCTGCAAACTTACTTTGCTAGCAGGAGGAATGTGTTCAGTGTTCGTTTAGTCTGAAATCAAGGTATTTGCACATGATACATTTCTTTTTCTCTATTTTATACAAAAACATTGTTTGAGTCGTTGCCTACTGGGCAGCAAGAGAAATGGATCCCTGCATGCTAGAAGTATTTTTAATGACAGGTGCCCTGCTGTTTGAGTTCCTCTCTGCTATCTAGATTCATATAGATGTGTGCAGTGGTGTGCTGAATTGTATAGAAAGGTATTTTGTGTGGGTCTCTCTGAATGCGAGTACAGTATGTGTTGTGATGATATTGGCAGGTTCACCCGGAGAATGAAGACTGGACTTGTTTTGAGCAGTCTGCAAGTCTGGATATCAAATCTTTCTTTGGCTTTGAAAGCACTGTGGAAAAGATTGCGATGAAGCAATATGCCGGCAGTATTAAAAAGGTACATCCAGAGGGGCGAGGAGGGAGGAGGAGGGATGTGTTCATGTCATAGAGTGTTAGTTAATGGGGGCTGACAAAGTTTAGCAAAAACATTTATTATTTATTAGCTTTTCAGCTATTGGTTTGACTAGGCTTTTGTTCAACCACCCAGATTCCTAATTTTAAGAGCTCCTTTAGAGTGCTGTATCCTAGTTTTGGAACCTGTTGAACAGGCCGCAGGGTTTACAAGCAAATGCAACTCCATATGGTTTCAAGACTCCCATTGCACAGTACTTTGGTCCGTTCTTGGTTTTACTGTAAGACATACCCGAGCTTGTTAGCTATGCACTGGGGCTAATCAGGCACATATTAAAACCTGGAATGGGTGAAACTGCTATGCAATTGGAGTCTTATCTCCACCCCTCTTCCATTGCCTCTTCAATTCTAGGGCAAAGAGATCATTGAGTATTACCTGAAGGAACTGGAAGATGAGGGTGTCGCCTTCATACCCCGCTGGAGTCCTGCTGTAGCTCCCCCTGCCCAGCCAGAGCGTCCAGTCTCTGCAGCCATCTCCATCCCTGCTGCCTGCGCCAAGGAGAGCCACGGCAGCAAGGAGGCCCTTGGGGCCCCTGGGAGTCCGGCAGAGCCCCTTGCCGGCACTCCTGATGGTACCGATCCCTCCTCACATCTACTCACAATCTTCCCGCAAATAAAACACCACGGGACACATTTATCAAGAGACTCCAGGGACAGAAAACATGCGTTCAGTCATTGGATCAATCCCAATAAAAACCAGAACAATTACAGCAAATGAACTACTCTGAGATTGCATGAAATATATCGCTGGACACAAAGCAGCCATGGAGCCTTGATTATTGTATTTCAGTTAGTGCAAATTCATTATCTTAGTCGGCTGCCATCCCAAGCCCTGTGGTATGTTTTATATGTAAAGGTATTAAGGGAATGCTTTCTTAGATTTCCATGACTGAGCAAAACTGGTTCCTGCACTTCACTTACTGTAAATGTGACGGCTGTGTGTTTTTTTTTTTTCTTTCTTCCCAGACAAACTGGATGCAGATTACATCAAGCGCTATCTAGGAGATCTGATGCCTCTGCAGGAAAGCTGCCTGATTCGACTGCGGCAGTGGCTGCAGGAGACACATAAGGGCAAGGTACTCTGACCGAGACCCCCCTCAGACCCGCATCCCCACACAGCCCCCTCAGCCCTGCCTGGTTTCGGAGGCTGCATGCATTGCATTGCTGGATACACACACCTCCTGTATTGATCTGTTGGGGCTGTAGGTCGTGGGCCCATCTGGTGTTCTGATGATTATCTGCTTCATGCGTTGGTATTAGATAATGCGCACAATAGTTGCTGAAAAAATTTTAAAAAGTTCTGTAATACTTAACACTTTCAATGGAGAAAGGACCCCTTGCAGAATACATTTCCTGGCTAACATTTACAGTAAGCTGTTGGGTATACTAATAATTGCTGTCACTAGCATCCACATATAACAAAAAATAAAAATACAAATTCATGCACACAGCTGTTTTAAATGGCATCTTCTTTACAGCCTCATATGAGGACGTGCCTTTTTGTCTCTTGCTAAAATTCTGAATGATTCATGTCTCTGAACAGATGAATCTCTGTTTTATTCCTGTTCGTTTCCAGATTCCGAAGGACGAGCACATCCTGCGCTTTCTGCGCTCTCGTGACTTCAACATGGACAAGGCAAGGGAGAGCCTGTGCCAGTCCCTGACCTGGAGGAAGCAGCACCAGGTGGACTACCTGCTGGAGACGTGGAGCTCCCCGCAGGTGCTGCAAGACTACTACACTGGGGGCTGGCACCACCACGACAAGGGTAAGGGCTCCTTGAGACGCAGCTGCCACCCCTGGGGTTTAGTAAACAGGTGTCCCACCTGAGCAGTATCAGGAATCGCTGCGTTCTGGAAGTGGCTGCAGCTGATCTTGTCAGGACAGAGCAGTGTTATAGTACAGGGATGGAAATAAGACTCCTGTTTCGTAGCAGTTTCACCCATTCAGGGTTTTAATACAAGCTTGATTTAGCTGCAGTGTATATAGGTAACACGCACCGGTGTCCCTACCAGTAAAACCAGGAATGGATCAAGTTGCTGTGCAATGGGAGTCCTATTTCCATCCCTGTAGTGCTTTATTAGCTCAGATTGATGTAATTGAGATTCGTGAATGACAGGATGCACTCTGTGTTTGATGGCAACAGCACCTCCTACTGTATTATATAGCTGGGGCATTGCTACATGATTGTTATGGTACGCCACTGTCACAAATTGAGCGGGTCCAATAGATTTGATGCAGTCTGGCATCAGTATGAAACTTGAATTTATTGCATGTCCATGAGCATTTCGCATGCTCCAATTCTGATTTAGCGATAGACCAGTACTGCATTCCTCCTTCGCTGGGTGACACACAGCTGCAATTTACCCTTGCTGTGTTTATGAACCGTGTAAAATCTCTTGTGAGGGTGTGATTGCGACTCTGTGTGAAACAGCTCTGTATTCAGTGTCTGGGAGCATATCTTGTGATTCCCTTACAAATTAGCCAAGTTGCTGAAGGGGTCCTGTAAGGGTGTTGCCTCTGGGATCAGTGTCTCCTTTCATTCCACGGTTCTAATGTTCACTTCCTTTCACTAGCACAGTAGCAGGGCATGCTAGGGCATGCTACATTCTGGAGAAAAGCATGTATAATCCCTGAGGGACAGTACGTTGCGGCATGAACTGGTTAACTAGTGGGCTGTCTCTGAGACCTGCGGTGCTTGAGATTATGCTGCAGTTTGGTTAGATTCACATTCACCTGCAGTTATCTGTATTGTGTGTCATTATTGACTAGATCACAGTAAGACCCCACATGAGTTCTCAATATTAAAGACCTATTTAGCATCATAAGTCCTGACCAGTCTGGGCTGCAATCGCTGGTAATTTTCCCAGTGTTGCCTCTTGCTGACCAAGCAATCTTCTAACTGAAATGACTGCATGTGATTATCAAGCTGCTGCTGATCTGTGGAGGGTCCCCTGACTCTCTCACATTCGTGTGAGTCCTCTGTTGCTGAAAGCCATTATGTGCTGCTGTGGTTATTGTATGAGAGGGTAATCCCGAGTCCTCCCTGTGTTTCTCTCAGATGGTCGCCCTCTCTATGTGCTCCGTCTGGGACAGATGGATACCAAGGGACTAGTCCGGGCACTTGGGGAGGAGTCTCTGCTTCGACATGTGAGTGGAACAGAGCAGCTGCTTGCTTTACCTGCTTTGAGTTCTTTACTCCTGCACACTGAACTATGGAGAGGTGGGAATGCTCAATCTCTCTTTAATGCAGGTCCTGTCAATCAATGAAGAAGGGCTGAGACGATGCGAGGAAAATACAAAAGTCTTCGGACGACCAATAAGGTGCGTAGAAGATCTTTGCTAACGCCTGCCATTATTTGGGGCACTAATAGAAGGAATTAACTTGTTTTATTTATTTATTTATTTTTATTGAGAGTGAAGTGTAATCTCTGAGTTGAATTGGAAAGTGCAAATACTTTACTTCACTTAACCCTTTTTTTTAAATGTACAATTCATTGGAACTGATCAGAATATCTCCTTGTGTTTGTGTGAACTCTGTGGAGTCATAACTTCACAAAAAAAAACTTGAATGCATTATAAAATAGATGCATAGATAGTAACCTTAATATGGTACAATTGTGCACACAGTGACTGAACAGCCTATAAATACTAGAAGAGATGAATCTTGTTGCACCAAACCGTTGAATCGTGCAGGGGTTTGACCCCAGACCCTGTCTGTCTGTTTCCTCAGCTCCTGGACCTGCCTTGTGGACCTGGAAGGCCTTAATATGAGGCACCTGTGGCGGCCGGGAGTGAAGGCGCTGCTGCGGATCATCGAGGTGGTGGAAGCAAACTACCCCGAGACCCTGGGGCTCCTCCTCATTCTCCGAGCACCGAGGGTCTTCCCTGTCCTCTGGACTCTGGTGAGTCTGCAGCAGTCTTTTATTGTCCCCAAAGTGCAACAGCAGCTTTCCTTGTTTCTCTTCATAATTGAATCAGAGCAGCTGTGCATTGAAAACACTGATTCTGCTACTAACTGTTATTAGTGTAAGAGATGAGATCAGGAGCTGTGTGTCCTTGTGTGAGCCAAATAAGGGCAACATTTATTTTGTTTACTAATTGCTACCATCATACTACAGGGATGCAAATACAACTCCTATTGCATAGCAGTTCCCCCATTCCAGGTTTTAATATGAGCTTGATTCACTACAGTGTCTTGTTAAACCAGGAATGGATCAAACTGCTATGCAGTGGGAGTCTTGGCTCCATCCCTGTAGTAGTTTTTAGCAACCTCTTCTTTGTATAGTGTTTTGACCACCAGATGAAGCTGAAATCTTTTTTAGATGCGGTTTGTTTTTTTGGGAGGTTGTTAACTGGATCATTCATGTGAATTTCCTGAGGGAGAGATCTGCTGGTCTCTGCTAAAAGCCATACCGGGTCTGTCACTTTACAGGTCAGTCCGTTCATCAATGAAAACACTCGCAAGAAGTTCCTCATCTACGCGGGAAATGACTACCAGGGTCCGGGAGGGCTGGTCGATTACATTGACAAAGAGGTCATTCCTGACTTCCTGGGAGGAGAATGTGTGGTAAGCCAGTGTCTTGTGAAATTAAAAGGTAGACCAGAAATAGTATTGTTATATTCTGGTGCCATCTGCTGTCCTATATAAGCACTGCAGACACACTTGGAACCTAAACATGATCATGCAGAAGGGGAGTTGACTCCATACTGAGGAATCAGTGCTGGGCAGTGATCTGGAAATTACCTTGAAAGTGTGACCAGGGAGCTAATGGACTATCCAAAATACAGTTTAGCACAAAGGATTTTCTAACATCTGCAGGACTAATGCTGAGCTGCTGGGTTTGCCTACTGCAGATGGGTTCAGATTTGCAGTAATGCAGGTAGGTACGTGAGCACAGAGATTAAGCAGGGATATGTACAGGCAGGTTGGCGCACATGTTTCAGTGTCAGCTGTGTGAATCGTTCCAGTGTGAAGTTCCAGAAGGGGGCGTGGTTCCCAAGGCTCTGTACCGGACAGCTGAGGAGCTGGAGACAGAAGATATCCGCCTCTGGACCGACACCATCTACCACTCCGGCAGTGTTTTCAAGGGGTCTCCACACGAGGTATGTGAGGAGAACTCCGGCAGGGGGTCGAATCATTGCTGTCGTTGGTGCTGCAGTGCAGTGAATTTGAAAACCTTGTTACCTAATTTAGATTTCATTGGTTAAGGCAGTGATCTTCCTTCCAGACTGTCCTAATCACGATTTACTACTGAAGGGGAATCTGATGCAGGGGTTTGACTATTGGTGATCCGCAGAATCGGGTGGGGGGAGGGGGGTTCCATTAGGGAATGTTCAATCTTGTTTTTTGCTAGAGTAGCAAGTCTCATCCATACATTTTTGCAGCTGCTGATAGAAATCATTGACGCCTCCTCTGTGATCACCTGGGATTTCGATGTGTGCAAAGGAGACATCGTGTTTAACATCTTTCACTCAAAGAGGGCCCCCCAGCCTCCCAAGAAGGACACACTGGGTGCCCACAGTATCACCTCCCCAGGGGGCAACAACGTGCAGCTCATAGACAAGTCCTGGCAGCTGGGGCTCGACTACAGCATGGTGGAGTCGCCTCTGATCTGTAAGGAGGGGGAGAGCGTGCAGGTAAGGGACTGCGTTTCCAGTGTCTCTGGGGAATGCTGCAGTAAAAAAGTCATGGGAGCTGATGGGTGACTGTGACAGGGTCTTCCTCGAGTCACGCGTGTGGGTCGCCGCTGTTCAAGCATACAGAGAGATTGAGGTCGGTGTTGAAACGCCGGCACAGGCGCGCAGGATTTATTAACAAAAACAGAAAGTGAAAGTAAAATAAAGGCGGTCATGTGACGTTACCAGCGATGGTAACGCACAGAGGACAAATACAGTAAACCGTACAAAAAGTGCAAAATAAAACACAATACCCCAAACTATAACTCAAAAGGTGCCGTGAAAACGGCAGGCCTTGCAGCAGCCCCGATCACAGCGATCGCCATGCTTTTATCTTGACGCTCTGCTGAGACACGCCCACCTGCCTGCTGGAACAGCTGATTGCTTTCAGCTGCTGCTCCACGCAGACGGGTAATCGTCCCCAGCGGAGCGCCACAGCAGCTAAACAATTAAATCAATTGTAACAATTAACACAAAAACATACAATAAACTACATATTTCACTGTGCAAGGCTTACGCTTTGCCACAGTGACTAACTGAGAATCGGTCTTCCACCCCGCAGGGCTCCCACGTGACCAGGTGGCCTGGCTTCTACATCCTGCAGTGGAAGTTCCACAACATGCCTGCCTGCGCCACCACCAGCCTGCCCCGTGTGGACGACGTGCTGGCCACGCTGCAGGTCTCGTCGCACAAGTGCAAAGTCATGTACTATACAGAGGTGCTGGGCTCTGAAGACTTCCGGTGAGTCCTGCTTGGATGTATAGTTCACAGTAGAAGAAATGGATGCAACCTTTTGTATAAAAAACATTGAGGTTTTCACTTGCATAGGGTGTGCTGATGAAGCTTAAATGTTATAGTTGTAATCATAAGATTTGAAGGAGGCAGAGCTCTTTGTTCTGCATTCCATAGCTATGTGATGAATAGAAGTAAGTTTATGCAACACATTAGTGTAAAAAAGAGAACTGTTAAGACTGTTCAATATGCCCATCAGCTAACCGCTGCTTTCAGCAACAACTTTCAAATCAATTTATCTTCTTTTTTCCCTCCTGTAAAGAAATGCTTGCTACGATGTTGAGAGTTTGTAAGTGTTTTTGTTTAATTGGTGTGGTTCAGACTAGGTATTCTAGGCTTGGGGTGTAAGGCTTGGTTAATGCTGCTGCAGATTCAGTTTCCCTGCCAGACTACTTTGTCTTTTCTACTCTTGGAGCAGACAAAATAAACTCTTACGTTGTTCAGGCTGGCCCAAACCAAATCCATAGACATGTACAGATTGGCATTGACCATTTTACTTGTTAAAGTGCCTCGTGAAGAGTTTTCTTGTTTGTCTGGCCTGTTGAGTCCTTTGCCTGGAGAGAACGCTGCTCTGTTTTCAGTGCTTAGTTTCCTGTGCTTCACTACAAAAGATACTCTGTTTCGCTGCTCGGCCTTTCTGTTTTTGGACTGTTTCATGCTTTGGGTCTGTAGAATGGGGTTTACATTCCCCACCAATTGGGGTCCTCCAGGTTTCCTGACCTCGCATGACTAACGGGAGATTGTACAGATACTGGGACAGGTTCTACTGCACACAGGCTCCCACACAAACGGGGCTCCGCAGAGGCTCCCACACAAACGGGGCTCCGCAGAGGCTCCCACACAAACGGGGCTCCGCAGAGGCTCCCACACAAACGGGGCTCCGCAGAGGCTCCCACACAAACGGGGCTCCGCAGAGGCTCCCACACAAACGGGGCTCCGCAGAGGCTCCCACACAAACCGGGCTGCATACGACATGCCGCGCTGAAAGAAGTTAGCCTGATATTGCTCAACACTTAATACAACTATCTCAACCCCTGCACACGAATCCTGAAAAACAAATAGCAGTAAATAAAAACAAGTGTCACTATCTGTTTGGAATGTGTCTACAATGAGAGTTGGGGTTCATCCCCCACCTCCTTCAGATTGGGTCTCTCTTTTTCTTTTTTCTTTCAGGGGCTCCATGACCAGTCTGGAGTCCAGCCACAGTGGCTTCTCCCAGCTCAGTGCAGCCACCACCTCTTCCAGCCAGTCTCACTGCAGCTCCATGATTTCCAGGTAGTGCTGCCACCACCTCCTCCAGCCAGTCTCACTGCAGCTCCATGATTTCCAGGTAGTGCTGCCACCACCTCCTCCAGCCAGTCTCACTGCAGCTCCATGATTTCCAGGTAGTGCTGCCACCACCTCCTCCAGCCAGTCTCACTGCAGCTCCATGATTTCCAGGTAGTGCTGCCACCACCTCCTCCAGCCAGTCTCACTGCAGCTCCATGATTTCCAGGTAGTGCTGCCACCACCTCCTCCAGCCAGTCCCACTGCAGCTCCATGATTTCCAGGTAGTGCTGCCACCACCTCCTCCAGCCAGTCTCACTGCAGCTCCATGATTTCCAGGTAGTGCTGCCACCACCTCCTCCAGCCAGTCCCACTGCAGCTCCATGATTTCCAGGTAGTGCTGCCACCACCGCCTCCATCCAGTCCCACTGCAGCTCCATGATTTCCAGGTAGTGCAGCCACCACCGCCTCCAGCCAGTCCCACTGCAGCTCCATGATTTCCAGGCAGTGCCGCCTCTCCTCACCCACCAGCCTGTGCAGAGCCAGAGGAGGATCCATCCACACAGAACCACAGATGAGCCTTCAAACTCCAGAATGACACTCTTTGATGAAACAGATGGGAGCTGGTACATTGAAAGCTGATCGCTGGACAGTTGGCTGCCTTAGTAACGCAGCCACATCAACAAGGGAGTCTAGGTCAAGCTGTGTGGGGTGGGGGGGCAAGCGGGGAGAGCCAATTAAATAGCCAAATTTCTGTCCAGAGCAATAAGTCATTTCTAGGCGTTATAGAAGAGTAAGGAGGTTGTTTGCTTCCTTTACATTTTGGGTGCTAATTGAAATAATTTAAACAGGTTTTTAGGAATTCAATGAGTGTGTGGTGAGCAAAAATATTTCAGTCTTTTAGGAAACTCATTAATGTTAGAACGCCTTTTCTATGAGTAATATACGCTCTTGCCTGGCTAAATTCAGTTGGTAACTTTTTGCTTACCAGCAACGGCATGGAATGGCATAGTGTAAAATATCTCTTATTGATGTTGTCTAGTTTCTATTAATTTTATGATCTAACTCTAGTGCTGTTAGTCTACAAATTTACTTACTTTAGTACAAATTAAGCTGTACCCAAATGGATCCCTATAGTAACATGTGAAGTTACATGAAATTAGCAATGTATTTTTTATTTGTATGTTTAGCAGGAGATTTAAGACATGTGATAGGTCCCTTGCCTCTTATGTTACAGAGCTTACTGCCAGAAGAGCAGGCAGGGCCTACACTTAATCAAGTGTAATGAGCTGAATCCATTCCCGTTCACTAGAAGGTGTTGCAGTGTGGGGGAGAAATAAGGACTTGCCATTGGTTACGGGACAATGAAATTGGCAAGATTTGTGTTACCCAACAGAGGCTCTGCTCGTTCAAATATAGAGCAAATAGATACATGCTCCGTTTTCAGCATTCAGACACTGTGAAACCTTTTTGATTTGCTCTTGTCCTGTGAAGAGATGATTGAGCTCATTTTAAACGGGACCAGAGCACAGCCCTGCTTTGAGAAGGGTGAGGACCAGATTCCTAGCTGGCTGGCCAGAGGGTTAGATGTTACAACAGCAGGATTCCTTTTCTAACCGTGCTTTTTTAACAATGTAAATTAATCTAGTTTGAAGTGGATATTTTGTAATTTATAGACCATTTGCAATAATTCAATTTTTCTGTAAAGTGTAACTCCACGCTTCAGGAGAAGCACCATTGCAGTGATTTGTGTTCTGTGGAACCCAGTTCATTAAATAAGCATTGTGTAGATTATCAGAGAAACCTCTAACAGTGGGTACTCCCTTCTCCTGCTCTGTCGTCTAGTTTTGCTGTTAGTAAATCTGGCAGATAATTGTGCACTGGTGTATCACTCATACATGAAGCACATAAACAGCACTAGACTAGCCTGGTACTCGCTCAGTTCAGACAGGGCTTGGGAAATGATGTTTTCTAATAATGACTTCATGAATGTTTTTGTTATCTCCAGTCCTTTATTTGGTGGCTTGTGCTTGTTTAGTCTGTCTCTGTGACCTAAAGGTGGGTGCATTGGGGTGCTATGCAGGGGCTGCTCAATCAGTGCCCTGTAATAAAGAATACAGTGCACAACTGTTATTCCATGTCTCAGTGAGTGTGCATCTTGATACAGTGCACAGCTGTTATTCCATGTCTCAGTGAGTGTGCATCTTGATGCAGTGCACAGCTGTTATTCCATGTCTCAGTGAGTGTGCATCTTGATACAGTGCACAGCTGTTATTCCATGTCTCAGTGAGTGTGTATCTTGATGCAGTGCACAGCTGTTATTCCATGTCTCAGTGAGTGTGCATCTTGATGCAGTGCACAGCTGTTATTCCATGTCTCAGTGAGTGTGCATCTTGATACAGTGCACAGCTGTTATTCCATGTCTCAGTGAGTGTGCATCTTGATGCAGTGCACAGCTGTTATTCCATGTCTCAGTGAGTGTGCATCTTGATACAGTGCACAGCTGTTATTCCATGTCTCAGTGAGTGTGCATCTTGATGCAGTGCACAACTGTTATTCCATGTCTCAGTGAGTGTGCATCTTGATACAGTGCACAGCTGTTATTCCATGTCTCAGTGAGTGTGCATCTTGATGCAGTGCACAGCTGTTATTCCATGTCTCAGTGAGTGTGCATCTTGATACAGTGCACAGCTGTTATTCCATGTCTCAGTGAGTGTGTATCTTGATACAGTGCACAGCTGTTATTCCATGTTTCTGTTCCTGATGCCAATTTCTCCCAGTGCTCTGGGATGCATTCTCCCCAAATCGCATTCAACCTGAGGGCCTCTGTGTGTGTCTGCTTTTCAGAACTGTCTTGCTTGTGTTGCTCTGTTGCATATCGACATCTCCTTAGGATTTATTAATATATTCATACTTTTGAATTTAATGTACACAAGTAGCCTTTAAATATTTGTAAAACTATTAAACTTGAATTCTAAAAAATAACGTGTGCTGTGCGGTGGTGTGTGTGAGGTTTTTTTTTTTTTTTTTTAAATATAAAGTTGCTCAACATTCAAAACTAAAATCCTTCTGTGTAGTCAAATAATGGCTGCGATCCCCTGGACTGTGCTGAAGTTGCCTTTCCCTGACTAGACCAGTAGCACTTGTCCCATTCTGTTGATCTGAGATGTTAGTTCACATACTGGACTGGATGACAGGAATGGATTTCTGTGTCCCCTAGAGCGTGCTGTTTTGTTGAAGACCCGTTAAATATCACTTCTAGTTGTCATGTTCTGTTAAGCCCAGCGGGTGGCAGTCTTGTATCAGTGGGTAACTAAAATGCAGTAACTATATGTATAATAGAAAGTGGTGCATTATCAATTGTTATTGATGCTAGCAGTGATTTGAGGGCTTCATCAGCAACCTAGGCTATAAAACTACTGTAGGAATACAAAGGCGTGATCTATGGGTAATTCAGTGAAGGTTACATTTCACAAGTGATTTGCATTGTATCAGTTTCTCTTTGAAATTCCATTTTATTTTGACAGCACTAGTTCCTGATTACGCTGTAAATAAAGGTTAATAAAACAAAAACAAAGCCTAGCTTGAAGCACTGCGACTGCACCAGTCGATCATTGCATTGCCTTGACACTGACCTGCTAGAAATGCTACCTGATGTCCTTTAATGAAACAAGCAGCCCTCAGATTAATGCTGAGCTTGTTGTCCAGCTGGCATGTTCACTTGGTGTAAATCCTCCAGGCTGATTAATGTGAGTAATAAGAGCTAACTAGGGCAGGTCCCTGTACTGGATTCCCTGCAAGGTGTTTCTGAGGATGGATTTAATCTTCACATTGCAACTTGTTGCTGATGCTTGGCAGATCACTCCAAGGATACGCGGGGCTGCTGGTCAACCTGCATCTAAATGAATTCAACCCAGAGTCTGTTCCATCCAGTGAGACACTTGTAATAGTCTTTAAAACACAATCACAGGTGAGCAATTACAGAAACTCCAACAATTGAGCAGTTTATATTACACAATGTTTGCTGTCTATCTGGCAAATAAAAACCATATACCTGTGCCCAAGACCCTATACTCGCTCCAAACCCCTCAGCTTTCTCACGGCGATTCCTCTGAGGAGCTTCGACCAAGTCCAGGGTCAGAGGCAGACCGACAGTCCGCTGGAGTGGCTGCACTGAACACTTTAAAGAGGAATGCACTCCCTGACTGACTCGTAACAATTACAAATGCATGCATTGCACGCTGGTGGATTCCTCTGGCTTCCCTTTTCACTGCCTTGTTGTAATTCCTACACTGTTACATGTACGTTTGCTACCTGATATTTAAGCATTGCCAAAATAGTAATAGAAATTACAAATGAATTGCTTAAAATACTGCAGTACTACCAGTAGAACCCCTTAGACAGGCACTGCCGCTGCTGATCATATTTATACATTCCCATTCTCCTGGCAGGACTAACCTGGGGAGCTGAGCCTCTGCACAGAGCAGTGAGAAATTTGCAGGAGGACAGCTGGAAGGCAGTGTTAAAACTGCTTTCAAACTTCCTCACCTGACAGGGTGAAACACTGCTATCTCCTCACCGCACTTACATTACTTCTGCTTGCAGACTTTTAGTTTCTCTTCCTCCCTGACAGTATGAACAGGCTCTTCTGTATTGCATTCCCCTTATCAGAAATGATAGTTCATATAGAATAACTGATCTGCCCATTTCTCAGTGATACCTGCAGAGTAGCTAGTAAGACCCTGACGGTGCACCCTGCTTATTGTATTTATTATGAAACAAAGAGAAAAGCATTCAGACCCTTTTACTAATATTGGGGCTGTAGGGGAAAGGCATGTTCAGTTCTGTTGAAGGGGCTGTACTGTGGCAAGTGCAAGCAAGAGAGGGTTCATTAGCTTGTTATGGTTCATTATGCAATGTAAGTTAACTTTAATTGACAATGAAATCATTGTCAATAACAACTGTTTTTTTTTTTTATATATATATATATATATATATATATATATATATATATATATATATAATATTATTCTGCCCAGTCTTGAAACAGTACATCTGGAATTAAATTGATTGTTTTGTTATTTGTTAAGGCATTGGCCTAAAATTTACTTTCTCCAAAAATCTATATATTCATAGATTGGTGCAAAGCTTTTAACTGGTTGCATTGGACCAGCACCAGCATGTAGGATATTTATTAGATCAATCAGTTCATTTGCATGTATTCAATTGGTTGCTTGGTTTTCTTTTTATTGATAGTGATCCAGAGTGGCTGCATATTAATCATATCTGCAGAGGGAACATATGCACTTCCTACAAATAACGAGAACAATAGCCGTTTGCACAAGGCAGAAGGCTCAATGCAAGTTCTTTAACAACGTACAAGCATTTCAGTTAGCTCGGTATCGCTTCTTGACCAGGTGTGGATTTACACGCAGCGCTGTGAGCTGAGCGCCTGGAACAGCAACAACACATGCCTGATTTACACGCAGCGCTGTGAGCTGAGCGCCTGGAACAGCAACAACACATGCCTGATTTACACGCAGCGCTGTGAGCTGAGCGCCTGGAACAGCAACAACACATGCCTGATTTACACGCAGCGCTGTGAGCTGAGCGCCTGGAACAGCAACAACACATGCTTGTGTGATCTTGAGGGAGAAATTAGATTATTTAGATTTTTATATGTGCATTGCATTCTTTTGTTTACTTGTTTATTGACACACTGCAGTATCTTCTTTCAACGATGTTACGTACATCAGGAGGAGAGTGGAAGGTGGGGGAAGACTGCTGTCTGAGTCTCAAAAAGTAGGGTTTGCCTGTTCTCAGGCAGCAGCACCCCCACAGAAGACTTTACCCTTTTTTGATATACAGTTTTACCAAACGGGACAACATGTCCGTGGTGAAGCATTAAAATAATGATGTAAGATCTTGTGTGCAACGCTATGCTCTCGCATGAAGCCAGGTGATGATTTACTAGCATGCCGTGCTGTTTTTCCTTGCAGACCATTGTTCAAATCCAGTCGATTCATTCCTTTATTTTCGAAGACTTGGTTCATTTAGTTTTATTTTCAGTGTGAAACACAGCTTTCCTGTGGGAGCTGGTGGCGCATTGGGCTTAATCCCAAGGCCTTCTCTCCCTGAAGTTATATACCCTCTGCCAAGTCCTAGAGGTGAGTACCTGAAGGTAAGTATTGATGTCGGTCGTGTTTCCACAGGACAAGGAGAAGACCTGCCCTGTGGAAAGAGGTGGATGAAAATGAAGAGCAGGTAGGAGAGAATAGAAAGGGGGGGGGGTCTGGCCCCCCAGCTGTGAGGGGGGTGGAAGGTGTCTGCCTGAGAGAACAGTACAAACTCCCTATTTACAGATTCTTATTATCAAGAACAGACTGTTTTAAAGATATCCGAACATACATAAGTATAGTAAAATAGTATTCGTTATGTTATTGACTGTACAGAATAAGAATCTGTAAAAAGAGAGCGTTTGTACTCCTTTCTCTGACAGCAACACCCTCCCCTTTTCATCCCTCCACGGTACAGGTTGTCTTCTGCTCCTCCCGTGGAAACTACTTACCTTCAGGAACTCACCTCCACCATCTTCAGGGAGACAAGGCCATGGGATTAGCCCTACCCACCACCAGCTCCCACAGGAAAGCCCCCCTCCCTCCATCCCTCCTCTTTATGTGCTGTTGCTAACCAAGCTACTGATCAGCCTGTCCTAGATGTGCAAGGAGGTTGTATAACTTCTGTACCAAAATACATTCTGCAAACTAAAATCTAATGTATTCATACATCTCTATCTTTTTTGAAACTGGATAGCTGGATAAGTATATCTATATAGAGAGATATATTTTACAGAACCTTGAGATTCTCGGCTTGCTGTGGCTTTTTTAATCAACGTGCTGTTATTGGAACTTTGGGACTGCAGGCTTGCATAGCAGAACAGCCCCCTTAACCCTTGTGGACAGCTCTGTGCATTTGATCTTACCAAGCAGCTGCTGCTCTCTGCACTCCAAAGGCACATGTAATCTCACCCCAGTGCTCATTAACACAGACCTGCGCCCGGTTTACTTCCTCGTACCCAGCTGCATCTGTACAGTTGCCATGGTGAGTGAACTGCGCTGCCCCAGTTTACACGCTTTGCTTCTTAATCCCCGGGCTTTCTACCCATGGCAGTGTTTTATTTTTAAATTCTCTTGTGGAAATGTGTGAAAGTTTCTTCTTGTCAGGGTACATTAGAAGTTGGAGTGAAAGGCAGTGCATGTCAGCCACTACACTGTTTTTTGTGCATTTCATTTCACAAACCGTTTTGTCAATCCTAGATTGGTTAAAGGTGATGTCAATTGGGTATAAACAGAAAAAATTCTGTTTTGAAAAACGCAGCTGATGGATGGAACGTGATATGCATATCATATACAGCAGGGGGCGCCCTTGCACCTTCTGTTTGTAGTAGACCAGTGATCAGTGCTGTGTGTGTGTGGTGGAGAGTGCAGACGGCAATGTTTAGAAAGCATTGGAGGAATAATACAAACCAGAGAAACCATTACAAATATGAAATAACCTGGATCTGAGAGACTTTCACCTTGGAACTGTACCGATCCAGTCCACTGTGGTACAGCCCTTGCTGATCCAGTAATCTGTGGTACAGCCCTGGCTGACCCAGCCCTCCGTGGTACAGCCCTGGCTGATCCAGCCCTCCGTGGTACAGCCCTGGCTGATCCAGCCCTCCGTGGTACAGCCCTGGCTGATCCAGCCCTCCGTGGTACAGCCCTGGCTGATCCAGTCCACTGTGGTACAGCCCTGGCTGATCCAGTCCTCTGTGGTACAGCCCTGGCTGATCCAGTTCTCTGTGGTACAGCAAGTATTCTAGTGAATGGAGTGGAAACCGTTTGCCGTGACCCCTCAGCTAGCCTTGTTTCACACCTAATGCTCAACATTACAACATGTTAATTCTTTGCTCTTTTTTGCCATGACAACCTGTTGCTAAGGTACTGGAACAGCACAGCATAGCAGAGAGGAACAGAGCAAGCAGGACTGTGTCCTCTTGTATATCAATAATTTGCTGTTTCATTGTGTTTAGTGTTGCTACAAGATGTTTGAATTTTTCAATTTCTTTCAGTTTAATACATAATATCGACATTGGGTATATTACACTGCAACTATGCTTGGTACTTAAACCATCATACATGTGACAAAACTGGAGGTGTTTAACAGCAATACATGCTGTACTGCCTGTTACAGTGTGACATACATGCTGTACTGCCCGTTACACAGTGTGACATACATGCTGTACTGCCCGTTACAGTGTGACATACATGCTGTACTGCCCGTTACACAGTGTGACATACATGCTGTACTGCCCGTTACACAGTGTGACATACATGCTGTACTGCCTGTTACACAGTGTGACATACATGCTGTACTGCCCGTTACACAGTGTGACATACATGCTGTACTGCCCGTTACACAGTGTGACATACATGCTGTACTGCCCGTTACACAGTGTGACATACATGCTGTACTGCCCGTTACACAGTGTGACATACATGCTGTACTGCCCGTTACACAGTGTGACATACATGCTGTACTGCCTGTTCTTACACAACAGCTGACACACAATGTGACAGAACTGCATTACACAATGGGACTGCAGCGAGTTTATCCTGCTGTGAAATGTTTAACATAAATACATTTCAATACCAAATAGACCCTGCAGAGTCTTATTATACCATTGTTAATACACAGTTCGACAGTTGGCTTAATCAATATTGCCCCTGCCCTGCTCCTATTAACCCTGCTGCCCCACCTCCCACCCCATTCATCGCCTGCACTACAGCAACCATTTCGGAGAACAGCTTTGAATAGCCACAGCCGCTTGTGTCTGTCCACTCACTTTCAATACACAGTCTTCTTCATCTACACAGGCTTCTCATGAACACATGATGCAGTTTGGAAAACGATTTGGGTTCACAAAGCTTCCACTCCCGAGTTATTTAAAGAAAGCCTGATTTATGGAATTTAATGTCTTTCATACAATATTCATGAAACCGGTCTTATCTTCCTTTAGCCAGGTACATCCAAATGCAGAACGGTCCACCAGCATTCAGAAAGATGAATGGAAATGCTCGCTAGCTGTATAGAATCATTCACTGATGTATGTATTGAATGATTGACTATAGCTCCATATTCCTGACTGCATGACTATGCCGTGGCTCCCAGCCCACACACACCTCACATCCTGTTCCTCTCTAAAACAATGGCAGTGGAATCTAAAATGCTTTTCAAATTCCATTCCAGTACCATCTGCAGTCTTTTTGTGTAACTGGCTCAAAGCAGTGCCATACTTTGCTGTGTTATTACAAGAATCATCATGGCATGCCTAGCGCTTGTGTAGTACAGTACTTTTGGTTTTACCCTTGCCTTTTGTTCACAGCACTGTCTGTATTTGTAAGTAAAGCAATATATAATACATGACCATGCAATGCTGATGACCAGACTGCTGTAATCTTAGATAACCATTGCCACTTCTGTAATGGGCAAACAACTTCCAATGAAAAAGAGGAAATAGCTCCCAGTGGCAATTGAACATCCAGTTCCATTGTCATTACCCTGGTGATTATCTTTAACAAGCTTTTGACTGAATCCAGTACAATGCGGTAATGCATGGAAAGGTACTGTAAGAAACAAAAGAACATTTGAAGCAAATTACTGCTTAATGAATGGCTCAGCCTTTACTGTGTCAACAGAAGAGCCTGTAACAGGACTGAATTACCTGAGAAGGCGCTGGCCCGGCTCCACACAGACGCTGTACGGTAACACGGGTGCACACAAACAATTGTACAACATATTACCCTTACATGGGAAGCTAAGCTGTACATACACCCACACTGTTTGTTCTGCTAATTAGTAACGTCTTGACTTGATTTCCCTCCACCTGATGCCCGGATTTTTGTATCCAGTGAGAAACGTTGCATTGCAAATTCTCTTGCAAACCAGGCTCCCAGTGCCAGACTCTCAAGCACTCCATACTTGAGCATAAATACAGTATCCTATAGCACTCCCCAGAGCCAGCCTGCCACAACACACATGGCATGGGCTTCCTAAATGCATTTAGGTGATGCCATGTGCAAATGTTGTGTACTGCTGGGACAAGCACTACAAGCTGTCCTTGATCCTGAAAGTTCACTTCAATGACACCTCCCCTTTTCCTTATATAACTTACTGTGTGCTGAATACATGAGCAGGCTAGGTGGTTGATATAAAAGACACGGAAATCAATAACTCAAAGCTTGCTTTAGTAATATTTCTAAGCATGCTAAATAAAGCTAGTCAACCCTTGAGAGATGCTGTCCATAGAGAGCATTGCATTATCGCAATGTTTTACTAGAAGGGACCGTTTAAGAGGCAATCGGTCAGACAAGTTGCTGTTATGATGTTCTGTTAAATACCTCGGGCTATTCTGATCCAATTAGAGACGATTTCGTGCTGGGTTTTAGCAGTTCGTTGTCTAGATGCATTTCAAGAGAAGAATCCCATTATTTTCTATTAAAACAGTCAATAGCTATTATAGAGCGAGCTTGATGAAAGGCACGAGGCACATTGTCTTTGTTCCGCGGCGCTGGTGAACAATGTTATCTGAACTATCCAGGCGAGGCTTATTATATTATGCGCCGTTTGCCTGGAAAAGCGCACTGATAGAAAAAAAAAAGACAAAAGAATCGGTTGCATTGTAGATCTTTCTCTTGCCAATAAATAAATACAAAATATAAAGCCCTACGAGTTTCAAGAACAAACGAGTCCGCGTGCTTTCAAAGGCTCCGCTGTTCTTTCATATTTCAACGTGACTAGGAATGTCCGATCACTTTTTTTTTTTTTTTTTTTTTTTTTTTTTTTTTTTATACAGCCCTGCAAAAGTTCACTGTGTGTCAGAAGGTATTGAAACTCTTGAAGGACGGTTCACTTTACCGTGCAAAACTTGGTCTTAAAAGACTGAGCCCTAACCAAGGTGTTAAAAGCGACTGTGAAAGCGCCTCGTCATTTTACTGCTTAAATTCCCAGCCTGTGTGTTCAACTAGAACAGAAGTACTGCAAGACTCATTTGTACTTTTCCGTTTATTTACATGCACCTATTATTTCATTAGAATTGAAGAGTGGTGCGCAGTGACTGCCTGAGAATTTCTGGAAATGATCGGCTTACCCTTGTTGCTGCTTTAAAATGTGTGTGGTTTACAAGGAAGAAAAGAAAACATTTCAAACACATTCGAGAGAAGCCACCTGTTTAATCTGATCGTGTACTGAAATGTAACAAAGCTGCATGTATCGTACAGCAATTCCCTTGTCCCATTTTCTCGTGCTTCTCATATTTGACCCTTCTGCTCCCTGGCTGCACAGTACAGTTCTCCCATTGAGCAATGTCCCTTAGCACGGGCAGGGTTACCACATGACTCCATGTATACTGGGACAGTCCGGGATTTTCAACTCGAATCGTAATGCATTCTGGTACGTTTTACCTGTCTCATATTTCACAGCAGGACTACACTTAAGGACACTTAACTGCACTGTAGTGCTGAAAAGGGATGTCAGACACAGTATGAACATTCAACTTGAATGCTGCTGAATGTTCTAGATCAGTCCCTGGTTGATACAGTGATATTGGATGCTAAGTTGTTGCTGTTCTGTATGCTGCTTCTCCATCTCATAGGCCATTCTGCCCAGTTAGATACTGCAAACCCTTTAAGCAGAGATGTGTTCCTAATTATAAAACAGATGGGATTAATGGAGGGAGCTATAGTTAGCCTTTGTGCCCCAACTGATTTATACAGAAAATAATAATTCATTACACTTGCACTGCATAAGGACCACTTACTGGACTGCCATCCGCAGCTTGAACAACAAACACACTGCAAATCTCTAACTCAAGAAGAGGCTCTCACATCAGCGATGCAGCCGCGTCGCGTCCCATTACCAAGCTTTCAGGAAATATACACCTATGCAAACCGCTATTAGGTGGGAGGATATATTTATAACACTAATTCTGATCATGTTACTAATGAACCGCAATAACAAAACACACACACAAAAGAAAACAAGATGGTGCATTGACAGTTTTAGGCTAGAGCAAGCTACGGTTTCTAGGACTGAATCTCGCTTGTTTTGAGATTACCCTCGACATTTTCAGAGCAAGAATGCATCAAGCAAAGCAAAACATATCCCCTTTAGCATTCAATGAGAGAAACACATTGGACAGAACGGGGAACAAGGGTGTGTGATGCTGTCTGTGATGCTGTGTTAAAAATAGAACACTGTGAACCTCTTCCAAAGGTCGGGAAGCATTAGCCTCTGAAATATATACCATACACTACAGAAGAAGACACAACAATCTCAGTGAGACCAACGTAAAGTATTGGGAATGAAATGTTGATGAAGAGAAGAGGATTTCAAGTTAAATTCCTGATCTGAAGGCCTTTTGGTTATAGGAAGTGAATTACAAAATCTAGCAGAGAAGCGAGTGTCAGCTGATGTGTAATCACAGTGCGGTCAATGAATCTGGAATAATGTAACACTACAGCATGTGCTTTGTGGAGTAACAGGGCAGCAGTGCGGCTCTAAAAGGGAGGTGGCATTAGTAGCATTGATTCAGTGACTGGAACAAACACGCTAAAACACACGAGATGTGTCAATAATAAACACTGACACACACTGTGTATGCCGTCAGCGCCTCTATATCTGTGCCAACACACCTTTACCTGCTCATTGCCCCGCAGTGCTGTTTACACAGCGCGTGTGCGCGCTGACGCGATTATAAACACAGACAGGGCCGTGTGTGTAGCGCAGTGCTGCGCAGTCATGCGTCACACCACCACTCGCTCTGTGTGTTTGCTGTCTGATGCTGGCTGTTGATAAACAGTGCTGAGCGAAGAGCCATTGTTCTCCCTCTCCAGCGGTGACAGACAAGGCGTGTATTGGCACAAATCATCCCTCACCTGGTGCAGTACACTGGCTAGCAGTGTTGGAAGTGGGAGGGTGTTACACACATCAATTAGAAATGGGCAGTATACAAACAAACAAACAGCAATGTGAAGGAAAGCATTGTCTAAGTGTCAGTCACAACACTGTCCAGTTGTGAAGACCATCAGTGTGCGCTCACGTTCTTTTAGTGCTCAACCCCAGTGCTGCTCTTCATTGCTATCTGTTCACCCACCTCGGGTACAGAGCTGCGGCTGTGCTACACAGCCCAGCTCCCCCTGCCACACAGTTTACCCGAACTTGCTCTTTCAACTCATCTTTGAACTTGGCGTCAAAATTCCAGCAGAGGAAAGGGGATAGCCGTTCATTCGTTCTCTCTCTCTATCTCTCTTTCTCTCCTCTGTCTCTCTCTCTCTCTCTCTCAATTGGGTGAGGAAGACCCTTAATTGATTCATTGGTCAATCACCCCTCATGCTGGCTGGGAGCTCGTTCAATTAGCAGCTACTCAGGCTGTGCATTGGCTCACAGGTCACAGCTGCAGCCAGGTTGAATCCTGCCCCCTGTTTCAAGATGAAAAGCTCCAGGTCTCACCTTTAGGAGATGGAGTTTATATGTTCATACTTCACATATTCAAATGTGCAGTGGGCTAAATTCATGATCTTTTCATGCCTTTCACTTCTGGAGACCTGGGTCACACGTGCAATGAGTTTGTTGGGTCTCGGCAGTTAAGATCGGGAGTAACTCATAACAATGTAACCATTCAGAGTGTTGCTTGAGAGAGGAGCTGGCATGTGAGAATGTGTGAGGAGCAATTACAAGAGAATCCTTTCTTAGCAACAAAAAAAACAATAACAACATTCTGAATGGAAACGAAATAAATAAACACGCTCACAGCCAGCACAACGAAACACGCTCGCAGCCAGCACAACGAAACACACTCACAGCCAGCACAACTAAAAACACTCACAGCCAGCACAACGAAACACACTCACAGCCAGCACAACGAAACACACTCACAGCCAGCACAACTAAAGCTCTCGCCACAGTCTGGCAGGCAAGCTCTCGTCTGGGCAGGAACATGAAAGGCTCTAATTGGCCCTTCTTTCCACCAGATGGGTTTATTTTCCTTGTCAATAAATTGAATGATAAAAGCCTGGAACTGGTTGCCCGGGAGACCAGGGCAGTGTGAAATCAGGGGAAAGAGAATTGTTCTGAATATGAAGTAAACTGACCTTGTGCAGACAGATCAGTGACAGATCATCAGGGATCAGGGATCTCTAATGCCTTACTACTCACAGTATTTGGGGGGGGGGGTTGCGCTCCCTCTTATACCAGCCTCACTACCACTGCTCTCAGCACAGTTCTGGAGGCGACCACCTGTGTACATTCATTAACGAGTATGAGTTGCATCAAACTCCAAGACAACTCTCCGGATCAGTTAATGGTACAGGAGATATATATATATATTATATATATATATATATATATATATATATATAATATATATATACTATATCAACATTCAAGTTTCATGGTTGTAGTACCCGACATACGAATAACATCTTAACAGGTTATGACACGTCGTTTGACATTTCGTCGTCTGACTTGTTTCCGAGGTGTGCTTCACCTTGTAAAGGTGAACGACGGTCCACGAGAACACTTGAGTCGCCCTTGTAAAACGAGTGCGTTGAACCGTACTTTGCTTTAGATTTGCCAAAAAAATAAAACTAAACGGACTAATTTTATTAGATTATATATATTGATATATATATATATATATATGTATATATATATATATATATATATACTAATATATATAATATATATATATAATATATATCTAATATATATAATATAATATATGTATATATATATATATATATATATATATATATATATATATATATATATATATATATATATATAAAGTTTATTACATTAGAAGTTATGACTTGAAGTGATGCTTCCACTGAATTCTTCAATACTGAACTTCACTACGGTGACTTACTGTCATTCTTTTTTCTTTTCAGATTTCTGAATATAACTGATATTTAGCAACAAAAAAAGCAAACCCAGGAAATATCATACATGTCCAATAGTGTTTGACTTCTAGTCTGCCGCGGATTGCTTTGTATTAGTTTACTCAGCTATACTGTCCAGTTCATTCCAGGCACCTGA
Source organism: Polyodon spathula (assembly GCF_017654505.1). Classification (NCBI taxonomy): domain Eukaryota; kingdom Metazoa; phylum Chordata; class Actinopteri; order Acipenseriformes; family Polyodontidae; genus Polyodon; species Polyodon spathula. The sequence goes on along the minus strand of NC_054554.1, from coordinate 30,450,633 downwards.
CTGCTTTAAGACCAGTTTAATAGTAATGTTTTTTACAGTATATGATTACAAGCATATCAATGACAATAGAGTGGTGGTGCTGTCACTGTACCACACCACTGCAGATGAAATAACAGGGGCAGTGAATCAGGTTCAGAGATGACACAGTTGCATTTGAAGTAATAACGTTCTGTTCAGAACTGTATAGAATAATGATTCAATATTCTAAATAGGGGAATTAGGTCAATTTTCAGTTCTGCTGTCAGAATAAATTATTTCCACTTCCTACACTCTCTGCAAACTCTGAATGAGATGTGCGCAACTCTTTCTTATCCTACAGAAAAATGAGTGCTGTGTATTGATTCATCGTGGTATGATATTACCACTACCACCATTGCCCTGTGATGCTGAACCAGCACACTGCTGTGAATCAGGACCATAGTGTTGCTATTGCCCTGTGATGCTGAACCAGCACACTGCTGTAATCAGGACCATAGTGTTGCTATTGCCCTGTGGTGCTGAACCAGCACACTGCTGTGTATCAGGACCATAGTGTTGCTATTGCCCTGTGATGCTGAACCAGCACACTGCTGTGTATCAGGACCATAGTGTTGCTATTGCCCTGTGGTGCTGAACCAGCGCACTGCTGTGTATCAGGACCATAGTGTTGCTATTGCCCTGTGGTGCTGAACCAGCACACTGCTGTGTATCAGGACCATAGTGTTGCTATTGCCCTGTGATGCTGAACCAGCACACTGCTGTAATCAGGACGATAGTGTTGCTATTGCCCTGTGGTGCTGAACCAGCGCACTGCTGTGTATCAGGACCATAGTGTTGCTATTGCCCTGTGGTGCTGAACCAGCGCACTGCTGTGTATCAGGACCATAGTGTTGCTATTGCCCTGTGGTGCTGAACCAGCGCACTGCTGTAATCAGGACGATAGCGTTGCTATTGCCCTGTGGTGCTGAACCAGCACACTGCTGTGTATCAGGACCATAGTGTTGCTATTGCCCTGTGATGCTGAACCAGCACACTGCTGTGTATCAGGACCATAGTGTTGCTATTGCCCTGTGGTGCTGAACCAGCACACTGCTGTAATCAGGACCATAGTGTTGCTATTGCCCTGTGGTGCTGAACCAGCACACTGCTGTAATCAGGACCATAGTGTTGCTATTGCCCTGTGGTGCTGAACCAGCACACTGCTGTAATCAGGATCATAGTGCTGCTCCTGTGGCCTGTTCATATATATTATAATCTTTCCCAGGGAACAGTAATTAGACAAGGTTACCAGGTTAACATATTAAGAATTCTCAAATGAATAAGGAACTATCCAGCAACATTAAGAACAAAACCTCTTTTTTCCTCCCCCTAAAGTGCATTCTTCACATCATACTTCATCGCATTTCTGAGAAGGAATTAACTTCAAAAACCTCATTAAACGTCACTAGGTATTCTTTTAAACATAACCCAGGGCTGCCCTGTAATTCGGTCTCATTGTTTCTCTCTGCTTGATGCAGCTCCATGCTATTGCTGTGAACGGAGAAGCAGGTCTATTCTTCAGCGTCGTGACTGGGAGTTCATTCCTCTTCCCTGATCTGGGTTGGTGGAGAGGTTGGATAACAGCACCAGGGGTTGTTTATTAAAAACAAATGAGGTTGTGAAGGTTTGTGAGAGAGAGTGCTTAGTGAATGACTCCTGTGGCCTGTTCGTATATTGGTTGGCTGAGATATGAACTTCAAAGCATCTTCAGAAGAGCACTTCACAGCAAGTGACTGTCACTAAGTGTGAAATTCGAAAGGCAACGACATTTTCACTCAGATGGAATCAGAATTTGAATTCCTGTCGCCTAAGTGCTACTGTACCTTGATTAGAAACCTCAGCTCACAGTCACTACCAGCTAATGAGCCCTTTAATCAGAGTTCTCTTCAAGGCTTATTAATTGTCGACATGATTTAAATCATAAAAAGGTCACTATCTGGAAGAGGAGTCTGACATTGATCAGCAGGATACTGACAGGCCTCAATGAAATGGGATTTGCTTGCTATGTTTAACTTGACAGTTGTCCTCGAATTCTAGCAAGCTTTTTATAGTTCCGACTGACAGCGCTTCTCACTGAAATATTTATATGGAGGCTCGCAATGAGATTGAAGAATCATTCCCAGTGAAAAGGACATTTTCAAACGGGATGTTCTGCATGAGAAAGAGCCTCTCAAATGAACAGAGAGCAGCACTTCTTTACAGGCAGAGTATCAGGGAGCCCAGCCCGTCTGATCCCTGCAGAAGCAGGCATTCATATTCTTGCTGCTTGGAGATTATTACATTATATTATATTAATAATTCCAGCCGCATTTTGTCAGAGAAATAACAGGGGCAGTGAATCAGGTTCAGAGATGACACAGTTGCATTTGAAGTAATAACGTTCTGTTCAGAACTGTATAGAATAATGATTCAATATTCTAAATAGGGGAATTAGGTCAATTTTCAGTTCTGCTGTCAGAATAAATTATTTCCACTTCCTACACTCTCTGCAAACTCTGAATGAGATGTGCGCAACTCTTTCTTATCCTACAGAAAAATGAGTGCTGCAATCAGTATTTTCTTACATAAAATGAAATACATTGAAATAAGGGATACAATCAGATCACATGCATTGTGTGTGTCTGTGTCTGTAATGTGAATAGCGCAGTACTATTACATTGTGCTTTGTATCATATTATTTGGGTGTATGGTTTTTACAAAGAACTGTGCAAAATGCACCCTGGAATAAACCTTAATCCTAACCCCAGCCCCAACCCCCAAACCCTAACCCTAACCCTAACCCCAACCTCAAACCCCAAACCACAAAACTATCCTGAATGCTTTGCCTTGTACAGATACTATGAAAACTGCCATGCGAGTGTCTCTCTGGTACATATTCGGGACATTTCATATGAAATCTCTACTGCCCTGTTCAGTATGTTTCTAAATGAAAGACCTCTGACTCTGACTCTCTTCTGCTCGTTACATGTGGGTAAAGAAAAGCACAGGATTCTTTCTGCCTCCCAGCTGCTCCAGGACTCACCACTCTCTAATCTTCTGAATCAGTAAAATCTTCAGGAACAATTTATTTCACTGGTCGCCTTTGACTGCTAGTGACGAGCTTCAGAGCATGTTTTGTGAAAGGTTAATAGTTGGTTTATATGCAATGCCTTGTTAACAATTCCCTGGTCAATTAGTTGCTGTTTCTCAACTCTGAACTGATCACATGAGTGAAAAGGGTTTGAGGCATCTCAAAGATTTATAAACAGCTTTAAATATATAAACTGACCCTGAGTTAACAACTGATAGGAATCCATTGATATTTGATAATGACTTCTTACTTGTCATTTGGTCTCATGTGGTTCTGTCTCAGTAAGTCAGTACAGGGTGTCTTTAGCCAGCCTTCCACACTAGGTTGGCTCTCACTAACAGCAGCCGAGTTCTGCACCACAGTTCAACTCCAGATCAGTCTCTGAGCCTGCAGCACAGATCTGTGCCAGCTCTGCCTGGTAGAACGATCTCTTTCCGTTCTTTTACTTACCACCATGATCAGCTGGAGCGGGACTGTGCAGCACGTGGATCACCCAGAGGCAGCTACTACTCTGCTGACGTCTCCAGCATGTCAAGATCAGTCAGTGAGGGAGCGGCGGAAACGTCCTTCAATGAGACATCTGGGCGTGTGTGTGATGGTTTGCTGCAGGCCCTTTCGGGACAGTTCAGCTGATCAGTGGAACAGTGCAGTCTGGAGGACATCATTTCCACATACAGCAGCACAAACTGATCTGCCGGCTCAGGACAGACAGTCAGCTACCTGAATCAGAAGAGCCAGAGTTTTTCTAAACACACACCGCGCAGGATTCGGTGGACTGAAGAAGGCCAGTGAGTAAGTGCAACAATGCCCCTTATAAAGACTCACTGTGGCATTCCATGGTATAGGCATGGCAAAGTGGAATAAGGCATGGTAAATCACAGGTAGAATGGAAAAACATTGCAATAAATATGGTTAACCACCAAAAGCATGCATCATCTCATCCCTGTAGTGGGAGCAGCACGTGTGACCCCACATCCCAGTATAGATTATGGGATACCATGGGCATTCACACACAAGGTCATCAAGATACACATTGTTTGGTTCATCCAGCAGACTAGTCAGCATTGTCATCATGAATATATTCTTCTGACAGTATAAACTGTAATAATTCATGCTCTATAAGGTCAAATGCCAATTGCAGGTCATTACAAATATGTCAGAAGGCTCCTGTCCGCACACAATGCAATGCCTGGCTATTGCTTATTTTCCATTGCCAGTCATTGCTTTCTGGTAGTTCTTCAAATGGAAAGGATAAAGAGTTGTACCTGTCATTATTAATCAGTCACAGATCAGCTAGAGAGCATTCCAGACCCTCGTTAAAAATAATAAATCTACAAGATCTTCAAGGGAACTCGTTTTAGACACAGCTCCCAGATCTGCATGTTCAACAGTTACTGTACAGCCTTGACACCACACCTATAACCATATACAGTATAGAGCAATAAGCCTGTATACAATCTGATCAATTACAATAGAAAATAAATCTGCATTTGCTGCTTTAATCTGGCCACAGTTCCAGCTAGGCAGACCTGTTCATTGAAGTCCCTCAGTAAAACCCTCGCCCTTCTAAAACACAGTTGCTCACTCTTTTTACCAACATGCATAGTTCATAGAGAACTACTGGTACCTTGACTCTCTGCATCCTAACAGAAGAGTAACCCCGGCGTGAATCATTGTCTCCTCAGTGCAGTTCAGACTCTCTGCATCCTAACAGGAGAGTAACCCTGGCGTGAATCGTTGTCTCCTCAGTGCAGTTCACAGTCTGGTCTCTAGAGGCTTGCGGTTTCCATTCTAATCCAATTGTGAATGCAGTCCTGTCCATTACAGGTGCAATACAAAGCAGAACAAACACTAAAGCATGGAATAGCTCCCTAGCCCCTCTGCATTCATGAGTCCATTCCATATGAAACTGGCTGAGAACTGACTGGTGAAACTTCAGTGGCTTGCCCTGCAGTGGTGGGTAAATCAGCCTGATCCACGGTCTATAGATTGAGAGATTGCTTTGACTCTGGGGTAACTAGAAGAAGATTCATTTGACTGGTTCTCTTCTGTAGAGTTACAGAAACACACTGAGAAGATTCATTTGATTGGTTCTCTTCTGTAGAATTACAGACACACACTGAGATGATTCATTTGATTGGTTCTCGTCTGTAGAATTACAGATACACACTGAGAAGATTCATTTGATTGGTTCTCTTCTATAGAATTCCAGATACATACTGAGAAGATTAATTTGATTGGTTCTCTTCTATAGAATTCCAGATACACACTGAGAAGATTCATTTGATTGGTTCTCTTCTATAGAATTCCAGATACACACTGAGAAGATTCATTTGATTGGTTCTCTTCTATAGAATTCCAGATACACACTGAGAAGATTCATTTGATTGGTTCTCTTCTATAGAATTCCAGATACACACTGAGAAGATTCATTTGATTGGTTCTCTTCTATAGAATTCCAGACACACAATTAAACATTTGCGAGCTGGACCAACGTGAACCTTGACCTCATATGTAACCATTTTTTAACTCCCCTTCCACTGATATGGACAAGCACTGGGTTGCCATGAAATGTTTGCTGAATACATCAAAAACAGGAAGTATCCGAGCCATTACGTCACCTCTTTTGCCTGGATTTTTAATTCAGTATAAAACAAGCCTTCATTGCATATAACACTAAACAATGAACACGTTGGGAATGGTTTGCAAGCTTTGGACAATGAGTACTTGAAATTGCAATTAAAATGAAAAACAAAGAAGCTATTTTAAATCTACATTATTTTTTCCCTGCACAGTTTATGGGTTTGGCATAGACATGGCACTTGAAAGTTAATTGACGATGACACACACAAACTGAAGTGGGTGCTGTGCACTATCACAATCACCAGAAAATAATTAATATGTAGGGCAGGAATCTAGGGCAATCTCATTCAAGATTCCATGAACACAAAGGCACTGCCTGCATACAAACTGCACACAAACTCAGTAACACGTCCACCAGAACTGCACAGGATCAATCCACACAAACTGCACACAAACTCAGTGACACGTCCACCAGAACTGCACAGGATCAATCCACACAAACTGCACACAAACTCAGTGACACGTCCACCAGAACTGCACAGGATCAATCAGTAACACGTCCATCAGAACTGCACAGGATCAATCCACACAAACTCAGTGACACGTTCACCAGAACTGCACAGGATCAATCCACACAAACTGCACACAAACTCAATGACACGTCCACCAGAACTGCACAGGATCAATCCACACAAACTGCACACAAACTCAGTGGCACATCCATCAGAACTGCACAGGATCAATCCACACAAACTCAGTGACACGTTCACCAGAACTGCACAGGATCAATCCACACAAACTGCACACAAACTCAATGACACGTCCACCAGAATTGCACAGGATCAATCCACACAAACTGCACACAAACTCAGTGGCACATCCATCAGAACTGCACAGGATCAATCCACACAAACTGCACACAAACTGAAGTGGCACATCCATCAGAACTGCACAGGATCAATCCACACAAACTGCACACAAACTCAGTGGCACATCCATCAGAACTGCACAGGATCAATCCACACAAACTGCACACAAACTCAGTGGCACATCCATCAGAACTGCACAGGATCAATCCACACAAACTGCACACAAACTCAGTGGCACATCCATCAGAACTGCACAGGATCAATCCACACAAACTGCACACAAACTCAGTGGCACATCCATCAGAACTGCACAGGATCAATCCACACAAACTGCACACAAACTCAGTGGCACTTCCACCAGAACTGCACAGGATCAATCCACACAAACTGCGGTTATACACTGTATACTGCTATTGCATAATGTAGAGCAATAGGGCTGGGACATACACACAGACCAACAGACTGGATATAAAGACAAGGCATATATATATAGCTACTATTCACGCTGCAAGACCGACTTATGCTTTACTCTTCAACTTGGGACAGACCTTTGGATTTGCCAATGACTGAAAAGAATCCACTACATTAGAGAAACTCCAGAACACAGTTATAAATATATATATAAAATATATCAATATGTATGGACACATGCCTCCTATGAATTCAGTGGCCTTTGGTGTGAGCTGCTATTGACTCTGCAAGTCCCCCTGGGGCACATAGATGTCCCTGGTGCTAATCAGGGTACCACAAGCATGATGTAGGTTTTGCAAATGCTGCCATTAAACTCAATGGAAACAGAGCAATCCCTCAGATCCAACTGACACATCAGTCATTGTGAAAGCTGGGTAATAAAAACGTAAACCTAAATAAACCAACGGCAGCTTCCATGGAATTTCTGTATCTGCCAACCAAGCCACATACAGTAAAGCCAAATAGTAGAGAAAGAGATACGTTTAACGACCACCCCACCCCAGGACCCTGATCATTCCAGTTAGACTCAGCTGAGATGGATAGTGGTGAAAGGACAGGAGGCTGTTTGGAAAGGTTTGCTCATTTGCCTTGGTTCCAGGCACCTGCATGAAGGTGTTCATTCAAACGCCCTGGATCCAGCAATGCAGGAGATATGAAACCAGGGTCCAGCATGCAGGGGTCCAGGGATGTACTGAGGAGGCAGAACAACCGCTAATATTATCCTGCAGTCAGCGGGAGCCAAATTAGGACAAATGACTCCCTCCTCCCCTGGCTCTCCCCTTTGATGTCTCATTAGCAGAGACATGTCACTTCTTACATGGCAGGAGGTTGTTATTTGCCACACAAGCTGTCAGCTGCCATCCCCAGATTCCCCAATTAATTGTGCAGCTCTGACAAGTCTGTGATGGGGTTTGGAGATGGGGTTTGATCACCAGTCTGTGATGGGGTTTGATCACCATTCTGTGATGGGGTTTGGAGATGGGGTTTGATCACCATTCTGTGATGGGGTTTGGAGATGGGATTTGATACTGGACGATATTTTCTAACAGTACTTATTAATGCAGTGATTTTGTTTGTGATTCGTTCTGTTTTCCCGTAATTGTTGAGGGTAAGATACTCTAAAATGCCACACTTCAGCTTGCTATGCTTGGAGATCAAATACCATTTTAAATGAAAGGATGTTTCACAAGGTCGCTGGCATCTCTTTCATCTTCCAAAGAAGCTTACTGTGCTGCCAGCCTGACACCTCTGTAAATGAGTCTCTATTCACTCTGACTCATTGAATAGAGCTTGCAAACATGTTTTAATCAACAGAAAAATCTATCAAAACAGCAGCAATAACCATCCCATACTGGCTTGCAGCCCGCTGGTACCCTGCTCACTGCAGAGGGGCGAGGGCTCCTGCACTAACAACTATCCCATACTGGCTTGCAGCCCGCTGGTACCCTGCCCACTGCACAGGGGCGAGGGCTCCTGCACTAACAACCATCCCATACTGGCTTGCAGCCCGCTGGTACCCTGCTCACTGCACAGGGGTGAGTGCTCCTGCACTAACAACCATCCCATACTTGCTTGCAGCCAGCTGGTACCCAGTGCAATGATCTCCCTTTAAACACAGAAATCCATTCTATACTGGATACGATGTAACCCGGGTTCACCCCGGTGCAATGACCTTCCTGTAAACACAGAAATCCATTCTACACTAGATAATGAGACCCGGGGTTCACCCCAGTGCAATGATCTCCCTGCAAACACAGAAATCCATTCTAAACTGGATACGATCTAACCCGGGTTCACCCTAGTGCAATGATCTCCCTGCAAACACAGAAATCCATTCTATACTGGATACGATGTAACCCGGGTTCACCCCAGTGCAATGATCTCCCTGCAAACACAGAAATCCATTCTATACTGGATACAATCTAACCCGGGTTCACCCTAGTGCAATGACTTTCCTGCAAACACAGAAATCCATTCTAAACTGGATACGATCTAACCCGGGTTCACCCCAGTGCAATGACCTTCCTGCAAACACAGAAATCCATTCTATACTGGATACGATGTAACCTGGGTTCACCCCGGTGCCTATTCTCCCCTCTTCTACTCTGCTCACCCTTTACCCTCCACATCCTACCTACATGCCGTGACATTTCATCTGTTTATCATACCAGACATCTCCCTTATCAGCCCTTCAGTCAATCCTTCAATCTGCATACAGCTGCTAAATTACCCCCAACATAAAAAGACACGGAATAAACAATAAGCCTTTACTGTCATGTGCTTTCCTGTATCAGATGTTCTAACTGCCTTTAAAAAAAGTCTTTCAGATCATTACACTTAATTCCTTGCAACTGTTACAATCTGCTAAACGCTGACGCTGTGCATTGAGAGCTGTGCTCTCCTCATTACTGCTGCGTTCATCAGAGGCAGTGCCGTCCTCCTCAGGACACAATTACACCTCTGTCATGTGACTGCTTATTATTCAGGAGCTTTCCTTTGGAAAGCAAAGCATGTGTGTGCAATGTACCCCGAGGATATTCTTTACAATGTACCCCAAGAATGTTCTTTACAATGAACCCTGACAATCTTCTTTATAATGAGAGGGGTGGTAAGTGGTGGAAATTCTCCCAAATCTATAACATTCTATAGTGCATCAGATTTAAGCATTTTACAGATTGTCTTAACCTAATCTGTTCTTTCTTTGTGGTGTTCTGTTTTCTATGTCCACTCATCTTGACTAGACACCTGCTAACTTTGGCTATCTGCCCAGACGCCAAGATAGGAGAGACTGCAAATGTCTTGCTTAGCTAGTTACACATGCTTTAAGCTATATCAAAATATGAAAATAACATATAAGTAAAGAAACTTACAATCAAATAAATAATTAATACTTTATGTAGAATGTTATGTCCTACAACTCAGTGTGTACCCATTAGGAGAAGACTGTACAATCTGTACTCACTGTGCTCTCCAGTGCTCTCAAGCACTGCCCAGACTCGTCAAGATATCTCGATGAGGAGGAGGATGGCGGTCTGAGTCATGAAGGGGATCCTTTCTCTCCCTGTTCATAAAACCATGTACCAGTGGGTACACCAGCAGGAATGTCTACCACGAGGCATTCGAGTGCAGCATGATTCACCTGCCCAGCTATTGCAAGTATGAGCATTTCAGCCCTGAGTGGCTGCCTAACTGATGGAAATGCTGTGGTTCTGGTCTCACTAGGGTATAGTGGTAGAATGGTACTGTAAAACACAGTGGCAATACAGTGGTATCGAATGCTTCCTGTGCTGGACAGTCAGTGTGAGGGTGTTTAAAACACAGACTAGATTTTACAGATTCCATTTTACAAGCACTGGCATACTACAAGTTTTGTTTGGACAGTGGATCCAGTACTTGAACGGCTTTGTCATTACTCTGACCCCTGATTTCCTATTGAAGTTTGTTCCACCCCTCTTGCCAATACTCAGCTCTGACTGAGTGCTTCTGCATGAAGGAACAGTGCATTGCAGAACACCCTTGTGTGCTCTTCACAGCGGACTGGCACATGCCAGTGGTACCTGAGCAATTGGCAACCATGGTGACGGTGATGTCATCCCTGTACTGAAAACAAAAGGACAACAAATTAGACAAACCCAGAAACATGGTGGTGGTGGGGGGATCATAACAAACAGAAACGGACAGCAGCCCAGAATTGCAGACTGCAGGGACCACATGTGCTCTAAGGGTTTCAGCAGTTAATGTGCAGGCAGCCTGGTCTAGTGAGGAGGGTGAAGGAATAGAGGAGCCAAGTCAAGTCTTTTAGATTCACTGATAAAAAAAGGTAAGTAAAATAGCTCCTGTGTTTTTCAGATACCATCCCATAGTTTCCTAACCTGGCATTGATTTCAAACTCAACTTTTACAGCCAATTGATCTGTTAAATCTGTCACACACTGTGACTGACGCACACACGCTGTGACTGACGCACAGACGATGTGACTGACGCACACACGCTGTGACTGACGCAAACACACTGTGACTGACGCACACACACTGTGGACGACACAAACACACTGTGACTGACGCACAGACACTGTGACTGACGCACACACACTGTGGACGACACAAACACACTGTGACTGACGCACACACACTGTGACTGACGCACACACACTGTGGACGACACAAACACACTGTGACTGACGCACACACACTGTGACTGACGCACAGACACTGTGACCGACACACACCCACATGCACAGACACATATAAAACTGCTGGCAGGTGTCCCAGATAAGACAGGGCAGGAATCTGGAGTTCTCACTCAGAGAACACTATTACCTGGAGTGCTGCTACACTCCTCACACATAGACAGAGACACCAGGGACTGTGCAAATACCAGGTAATCATTTCAAATGGGTGGCAGCCTTGAGACACTGCTCCCCACAGAGTCAGGATACTTCAGGGTGCAATCTGCCATTTAAAATGAGGACAGATAGAGTGTTACCCCGGGATCACCTTAACGGCAATGACAGTCCTAGAAATATACACAGCAAACTACCATTGTGCACATGTGATATCAGAGAGCTATGTGAATGTGTGTGGGAGTTAATACAATAAACTATGTAATACTATAGTTCTGTCAATGGTAAGACAACCACAGCCTTTAATATCATTGGCGTACTACATGATGTGTGCAACAATAAACCCAATCCATTATGAAGTACACCGCACTCATTGAGCACACACAGACAGACAGTCATATCTGGATACAAATTTGCAGAGAGTAAAATTAAAAAAACAACATTTTTATATTTATATAAAAAAATGAATCGTACACACACACACATACACAGAGATATGTACAATAAATACATCCAGGCTTGGGCAGTCACAGTGAGCACAATACAGACATACACGTTGGGCAGAGCTCATGCAAAGCATTCAGGTACAGTGCAGTACAGCCACCGGGCAGCAACTTAGATAAAGAGTAAATCAGCAGGAAAAATTATTATTGCTCGAAATCAGAATCAGCTACAGGAGTGCTCGAGTCTCCAGAGAGGACACCTCTCCACACACACACACATACACAAACTCACCTCACTCAGCAAAGCCACTACCTACTTTTACAACCTCAGCCTCATTTGCATGGAGATCTCCCATTGGCTATGAGAACAGAAGCCTTGGAAGCCCTGCGGTGTGCTGATTGGACGAACCCTCAGAATTATCCCGGCTGAAAACATGTATAAATAGGGGCGTGTGCTGCTGAGGCAGAGCAGAGACTATCCAGAGATAAGAGCATCACACCACCATCTAGCCAGTGCAGCCAGCGCAGAATTAGCAATCAAATAACAAGAATTGGGAGGACGGGAAAGTTTCAGCCTGAGCTAGCAAACCATAAAGGAAAGAGACAACCAACTTCTAACAAAGCGCTGGTTAAGCAAGGTGCTGAAGCTAAAACTCCTTTGAAAGCGAAGGCTCTTGTAAAAGAAGCGTTCTCTCTGTGTGGAGATGTCCCTGGCAGTGAAAGACAAGACCCAGGTGCGCCTGGTGTTCCTTGGGGCGGCCGGGGTGGGGAAGACAGCCCTGATCCAGCGCTTCCTCCAGGACACCTTCGAGACCAAGCACAGGAGGACGGTGGAGGAGCTCCACAGCAAGGAGTACGAGATCAGCGGGGTGACGATCACCATCGAGATCATGGACACCAGCGGCAGCTACTCCTTCCCGGCCATGAGGAAGCTGTGCATCCAGAACAGCGACGCCTTCGCCCTCGTCTACGCCATCGACGACACCCAGTCCCTGGAGGTGGTCAAGAGCCTGCGGGACGAGATCCTGGAGCTCAAGGAGGACAAGTTCACGCCCATCGTGGTGGTGGGAAACAAGATGGACCGGGAGGAGGGGAGGCAGGTGCCCAGCGAGGCTGTGCTGTCCACTGTGGAGCTCGACTGGAACAACCGCTTCCTGGAAGCTTCGGCCAAGGACAACGAGAACGTGGTGGAGGTGTTCAGTGAGCTCCTGCAGCAGGCCAACCTGCCCAGCCGCCTGAGCCCAGCGCTAAGGCGCCGGAGGGAGACCTTCCCCAAGGACAGCAGCTCCCGGCCGCCCATGAACAAGACCAACAGCTGCAGCATCTCCTAATGCAGCGCCTTGCGGAGCTGCAGCGAGGGTGATCAACTGCAACAGCTGACAGGACAGCCTGCCCACAGTGACTTTAACTGATGGTGTTGCAAGGACAGGGCATTGAGGAAGGACGGGATAAAGGCATTGCTTCATTCACAGTGTGATGAGCTTTGCCTGGTGATGTGTTTGAGGGTGAAGCTGTGTGCGAGATCAAACAAATACGTAAGAGTTGTATTTTTTGTTTTTTTTAAGTCTCCATGTTATCGGAGCATTTGTTTTTATCAGTTTCTTTGTAGCAGTGCTAAGGTGGCACCCGAGGTGTTGAGTCTTTTAAAATGTGTAACAGGAGGATTATGCAGGACTGTGTACTATGTGTGTATTTTATGTTGCATTTCCTTGTGTAAAAAGCTTACTTTAAAAGAGAATGCAGTACATTTCTTAAAACTGTGAATGCCACATGCTGTAATTTCTCAGAGCCACTACAGGACAGTGCATGAATTGAGTTTACACGTCAATGTTGTTTATATCAGTCTGTGTGCTGTTAGCTTTGCACTGTTTGTTTGAGCTGCAGTGCTGGAGAAGCTGAGCACAGCCAGTGTGGTGCGTGTCAGCAGTATTTACAAGGTCTTTGATTCTTTTTTCTTCTGCACTTTCATTTTGAAATGTGATGTTAAAGTGTTATGTTGCACTTTTTCTTTGTTTTTTATTTATTTGTATTTAATGTCATTCAAAGTTGCTTTTAAATAAAATATTTATTAAAATGTGAACTGTGGTTGATGTTTCATTTAATTTCATACATGTTTATAAATGTTCAGTCTGGGTTTATTCTAATGAGTGTGACTTTTTCCATTTAAAACGGGGTTACCAATGAATAGTTCTTTGCATTTTACGGAATACCACCAACATTTCAAATTATAATGCGGACACCCTTTCTTAAAAGTAGAATTTTATAATTGCAGCCATTGAATTGTAAATTTAAATCAATGAAGAGCAGATTTCCTTTCAGAGCCTGCGGGACGAGTTCCTGAACAAGACTGAAAGCACAGTGACACCTCCAATAGAGTTTCATCATGTGGGTACTTCTATAAGCACAAAGTGACCACTGAACTCATCATAAGGGAGTTGCCCGAAAAAAAACAACAAAAAATGGGTACGATTTTTAAGATGGGTAAGACTTTTATTATTTAAAAAAAAAAAAAAATGGGGGGGAGGGGGGGGCAATGTTCTTTTCTTTGTTCAAGTACAATGGTTGCAAATCAAACTCTATTGCTTTATTACAGGGGTAGGCACCCCTGGTCCTGGAGTGCCTCAGTCCTGCAGGTTTTGTAGGTATTTCTTAATCAATAATGGCTAAATACCTGGAACACATGGTAATTCCTAGATAATCGAGCATATCCCTTGGTGGCAGGGTGGCTTAATTACAGAGTGGTTGCATATGCACAGATATTGACCACGTATTATTTCTGTAATAATTAACTGATGAATACTTAAAGATGCACGTGAGCTGCTACCCTGATTCCCTCACTGATAAGACCAGGCAGCCTTTAAACTGCAGCACTGCTCGATGGCTCTTCATCCAAAAGCACCTCTACCCCCTCCAGATTGCAGTGTGCACCTCTACCCCCTCCAGATTGCAGTGTGCACCTCTACCCCCTCCAGATTGCAGTGTGCACCTCTACCCCCTCCAGATTGCAGTGTGCGCCTCTACCCCCTCCAGATTGCAGTGTGCACCTCTACCCCCTCCAGATTGCAGTGTGCGCGTCTACCCCCTCCAGATTGCAGTGTGCGCCTCTACCCCCTCCAGATTGCAGTGTGCACCTCTACCCCCTCCAGATTGCAGTGTGCACCTCTACCCCCTCCAGATTGCAGTGTGCACCTCTACCCCCTCCAGATTGCAGTGTGCACCTCTACCCCCTCCAGATTGCAGTGTGCACCTCTACCCCCTCCAGATTGCAGTGTGCACCTCTACCCCCTCCAGATTGCAGTGTGCACCTCACCCAGATTGCTGGTCCTCCAGATTGCAGTGTGCACCTCTACCCCCTCCAGATTGCAGTGTTCTACCCCCTCCAGATTGCAGTGTGCACCTCTACCCCCTCCAGATTGCAGTGTCTCTACCCCCTCCAGATTGCAGTGTGCACCTCTACCCCCTCCAGATTGCAGTGTGCACCCTCTACCTCCAGATTGCAGTGTGCACCTCTACCCCCTCCAGATTGCAGTGTGCACCTCTACCCCCTCCAGATTGCAGTGTAAGTGTGCCCTCTACCCCCTCCAGATTGCAGTGTGCACCTCTACCCCCTCCAGATTGCAGTGTGGCAGATTGGTGTGCTTCCAGATTGCATCTACAGAGTGCAGTGTGCGCCTCTACCCCCTCCAGATTGCAGTGTGCACCTCTACCCCCTCCAGATTGCAGTGTGCCTCTACCCCCTCCAGATTGCAGTGTGCACGTCTACCCCCTCCAGATCTACCCCCTCCAGATTGCAGTGTACCTCTACCCCCTCCAGATTGCAGTGTGCACCTCTACCCCCTGATTGCAGTGTGCACCTCTACCCCCTCCAGATTGCTTGCACCTCTACCCCCTCCAGATTGCAGTGTGCGCCTCACCCCCTCCAGTGCAGTGTGCGCGTCTACCCCCTCCAGATTGCAGTGTGCCTCTACCCCCTCCAGATTGCAGTGTGCACCTCTACCCCCTCCAGATTGCAGTGTGCGCCTCTACCCCCTCCAGATTGCCTCTACCCCCTCCAGATTGCAGTGTGCGCGTCTACCCCCTCCAGATTGCAGTGTGCAGTGTGCGCGTCTACCCCCTCCAGATTGCAGTGTGCGCTCTACCCCCTCCAGATTGCAGTGTGCGCCTCTACCCCCTCCAGATTGCAGTGTGCACCTCTACCCCCTCCAGATTGCAGTGTGCACCTCTACCCCCTCCAGATTGCAGTGTGCACCTCTACCCCCTCCAGATTGCAGTGTGCACCTCTACCCCCTCCAGATTGCAGTGTGCACCTCTACCCCCTCCAGATTGCAGTCTACCCCCTCCAGATTGCAGTGTGCCTCTACCCCCTCCAGATTGCAGTGTGCAGATTGCAGTGTGCGCGTCTACCCCCTCCAGATTGCAGTGTGCAGTGTGCCTCTACCCCCTCCAGATTGCAGTGTGCACCTCTACCCCCTCCAGATTGCAGTGTGCACCTCTACCCCCTCCAGATTGCAGTGTGCACCTCTACCCCCTCCAGATTGCAGTGTGCACCTCTACCCCCTCCAGATTGCAGTGTGCACCTCTACCCCCTCCAGATTGCAGTGTGCGCCTCTACCCCCTCCAGATTGCAGTGTGCACCTCTACCCCCTCCAGATTGCAGTGTGCGCGTCTACCCCCTCCAGATTGCAGTGTGCGCCTCTACCCCCTCCAGATTGCAGTGTGCGCGTCTACCCCCTCCAGATTGCAGTGTGCACCTCTACCCCCTCCAGATTGCAGTGTGCGCGTGTGAAACGATGTCAGGAGACAGAATCGTTGCGTGTTTGTCTCCGTGTCAGAACTGCAACCAACACACCAGGACCCTTCCAATTCACAATTCAACCGCTCTACTCCGACACGCAATGGCACTATTGTATGCTGGGCAGGGAAAGGGTACGCTGCAAAACTAGTACGAAACAAATTACTCTGAGGTGCTGTAATCAGCCTCCTAGCTTGCTATTTATTGCTTTCAAATAATTGTGCAAACTGCATGCTGTAAACTGTTAGTGCAAAAGCGTTCACATAACAGAGAGGCCAGTATCTTTTCAAATATCAAAATCAGACCAACTCCAGACTGATCCCAGGAGCCTCTTCAGTATCAGTGGTGCAGTGAGTGTGATTAGCTAATGCAGCAGAGTGCACGTTTTAAACGTCGTGGTTGAAGAAGCACTTAGAAAAAAATGAAATGCACAGGACAATACTCAAAGCAGAGCAGAGCAAGTTATCAGAGCCCGACAACCAACTTGCGCAAGTTACATGAGCACCAGAACCCACAGCAGCACAGCCCCGCTCCCTTGTCAGTGGTATGCACCTGGCTCATCAAACCACGCGCAACACGTGCATTTAACTTTTTTACATACCGGCGCGTCTATCTTTTTTCAAGGAGGTTGGAAGAACATCGCCTAATTCTTTACATACGAAATTCATGCAATTAATTATTTTCAATGTCCTCACCACTGTCGCCTCGGTATGCTTACAGGGTCTGCATGTTTCTAAAAATTAAACAGTGTTGCTGGAGTTCAGTCGAGAGAATTATAATAACAAAGGTGTGCAAAGAGCGCGCTGTATTGTCTGGGCAACGCCGCTGCTGAGCTCTGTCGCCCTCTAGTGGCGCAACTTAAAACTGCTTCTGAGGACGAATTGCTTTGAGAAGATTGTGCGAGTAAGGCTTGTGTATCAATCGTCGATACACAACAAGTGGCGTCAAAGGGCATGTTTCTAATGTATTTACATGTATCGAAGTCTTTGTTGTTTAAAAACGATCAGCAGGTTAATGCATTGACTGGGTATATTGAACAGAACTCCGTAATCAATACGCATTGTGAAGGCTGTGTGGAAGACTGGCCAGTCCTGCACAGAGCAGGTCCAGTAATTGGACTGAGGGAGGTACTGGAGATCACGCTGTGCAGAATCGAACAGCACCAATGAACAGCCTCAGTGATCGCGTGGAGGGGTTTGAAAGAGCTCAGCTACTCCAGACTGCTATTCATTTCAAAATGAAACGATGCACTTTATACTGGCAGCTTTCATTAACACCACTCTGAGGCTACTTACAGCCTCCCAATACAAAGAGGAACAAAAACAACTTCTCCTTTTAAATTATTATTATTATTATTATTATTATTATTATTATTATTATTATTATTATTATTATTATTATTATGTGGTGCTCTCAGCCAAGGTTTCTGCATGGTACACTACAGACTCACAATACAGTAGGGGAGAGAGAGGGAGAGAGGGAATGAATGGATGGCAATGTTATTTCTTTTTTGAAGTGCTACCTCACATTTTCAGGTAGCACTCATTCAGCAGCGCCCTGCAGCAGGACTGGAATAATCAGTTGTAATGAGTGTTGCTCTTAGATAGGATCCTTGCGTTAAAACACAAGTCTGGGCTGTTTGATGTGTCCAGTTTATAAGCTGCTGATTTGCATTTGCTTGGTAATTAAAACTGAGGTGCTGTCTGAGCTGAGTGAGCTCCAAGAGCAGTATCAATCACAATGATCACTGTGATATTATTAGTACACTACGGACTTAATCACATCAAATGCATATCATTTCAGATTTGTTATGTGAAGAGACTATTTTACAGATGTTTGGGTTTTTCTGTGCCAGCTAAAAATCATTGATTAGATTGTAATTGTCAATGCAAAATCATTGATTAGATTGTAATTGTCAATGCAATTACAAGCCAGTGATACACCGGGCAGCCACACCCCCGAGTCAACAACCATTCCCAAGTCAATTCAGAACGGACATTCCTGTGCTATCTTGGATTTCTGAGACTGCAATCGTCTTAATGGGTCATTTCCCTAGTCACTGATATGAAGTGATTACATTATCTCTATTTTCACCCACATTGTAGGGTGTGGCAACTTTAATGAGACCAATTAGGAGGCAAACATCAAACAATAAGCAAATACAAGAATCCATTAGAAGAAGGGTCATGTGAAGCCTGAGAACATGCAATATAGGACTGGAGGGAGGGCATGTTAATGACATTTAGGAAAGGGCCCAGCTAGGATCCTTTAGTTCTGGATGTGAGCTTGGTTACCCTTTTATTATGAAAACGCAATGCGTTCCACTGCCTGCAAAGAGTCTGTGATTCAAAGCAAGTGCTCTAGTTGATGCCTGGTCTATTTACTGTCGCTCCCTCAAAGTCTTTACACTTACATAGTTTTTCTGGGTTAAGTAGTTTGAAGATGATGTCACTGATGTAGCTCTGAACAGTAAAAACACGTGCATCCCTTTCACAGCATAGAAATACATTGTGTCTCTTATTCCTGACCCAGTCTTCACGGAGCCTCTGAACACCAGGATATCAAAGCACAAGAAGAAACTGACCAGCTTTTGTTACAATGAACTCTTGGTAAGACAATGGCTTTTTGTATCGTTACACAGGTGGGCAAAGTAAAATCACCCAGCCGTGGTGGAAATAAAGTATTTTCCTATGAAGAGGACTGTCCCCATGTGGTGAATAAACGGTACTGCATTGAATTCTGCACTCGTTAAATTTCCTGGGTTCCAGAAACACAACCTAACCTGATCACTCAGACTATACCTAACCTGCATATAACCCTGATCACTCAAAATATACCTAACCTGGATATAACCCTGATCACTCAGAATATACCTACCCTGCATATAACTCTGATCACTCAGAATATACCTACCCTGCATATAACCCTGATCACCCAGACTATACCTACCCTGCATATAACCCTGATCACTCAGAATATACCTACCCTGCATATAACCCTGATCACTCAGAATATACCTACCCTGCATATAACCCTGATCACTCAGAATATACATAACCTGGATATAACCCTGATCACTCAGAATATACCTAACCTGGATATAACCCTGATCACTCAGAATATACCTACCCTGCATATAACCCTGATCACTCAGAATATACATAACCTGGATATAACCCTGATCACTCAGACTATACCTACCCTGCATATAACTCTGATCACTCAGACTATACCTAACCTGCATATAACCCTGATCACCCAGACTATACCTACCCTGCATATAACCCTGATCACTCAGAATATACCTACCCTGCATATAACCCTGATCACTCAGAATATACCTACCCTGCATATAACCCTGATCACCCAGACTATACCCTCACAGAACTGAAAGCGCAATCCCATCCACTGAACAAGAAAAACTTTATTTTAATGGAAGTGTTACTAATTGAAATAACTGAAACAGCACATTAGAGAGACGAGCCACACAATACAAAATAAATATGCTTCAGCCTTGCTGCAGAGCTGGAAGTTGACTCCTCTGGTTTGTGGGAAAGTTGGAAAGCCAGGCTGCGCTTCTCTCGTCTGAAGGGTTACTGTGTGGACTCCAGGTTATTGTGATAGAGCTGTGCGTATTCAACAGAGCCCTGCTAACAGAAGAAAGAGGAAGTGGCGTCACTGGCTGGTTCAGATCTGCACTTGATGTTCTTGGCTTTGGAGTGCAGTAAGTTTTCATAATCTCATTGTTTTTCAAGTGCAACTCGTCACACAGTTCATCAAAGGAAAACCCGCCCTTTTAAAAGCGTTCTCGGAACGAATCCAGGATAGCTACAACATGTCTATACACTGAATCGCAGGCATTAATTAGACCCAATTCCTTTGGTTCTTGAATGGTATCAAGTATAGCGATTTTATATAGGCTATACTGGGATCTGGGGCTGCTTTAGGAGAAGTAAATTGCAACTTTAGATTTGTTACAAGTTGGCGCACAGACTGCCTAATTGTGATGGCTTCCTTCCTGGTACACAAAGCCTGCTCCTGTAAGATGTTTGCAGATCTGGAGAGGTACACGACTCTGTGCAAGACCCTTGTTTGTGATGAGGAAGGAAACCTCCGCCCTGTTCCTTTGTGACAGCAATGGAAACTGTGACTGCCTGCCCTCTGCGGGCTGCAATTACAAGCAAAGCTGCTGACAAATACTGCACTCCTTTCTACTCACATTCTTCTGATAAAACCCTTTCATTGAAAGACATCCATGACCCACACAAACACTGCTGTAATTGTAAAGTCCAAATTTATTTTTAGTAATTGCTGTGTGTCTTAAGAAGGCATCTTTTTAATGGAGCTGAGAAACAGTACACTATGCCCTTCTGGATGTTGAATTCAGTTCTACCCTGCTGTTGGCATTACTCAATGTGCTGGGCGTGCAATACTTACACAGTCCGTGCTGTCTGGATCTTCTGAAATGACAATCAGTAAAGCTTGTTAAATCACAGTTCTCAACTCTTGCGGATATTAGTTTAACAAACAGCAGCCTATATACAGTTGTGTTAGAAGTGCAGGGCTGGGGGCTCCCGGGTGGTGCATCCAGTAAAGGCGCTCCACACGGAGTGCAGGATGTGCCCTAAAGCCTGGGGATCTCAGGCTCGAGTCCAGGCTGTGTCACAGCCGACCGAGACAAGGAGCTCCCAGGGGGTGGCGCACAATTGGCCGAGCGCTGCCTGGGTAGGGAGGGCCTAGGTCGGCAAATCCACGGCTCACCACGTACCAGCGACCCCTGTGGCCGATAGGGCGCCTGTGGTTCTGCAGTGGAGCCGGCAGACCTGTGTTGGCCTCCGGCACTATAGGTCTGGCAGCTTCGCTGTGGATCCGCAGTGTGAAAAATGAGGGATTGGCAGGAGCACGTTTCAGAGGACGCGCGCTCCAGCCTCTGTTCCCTGAGTCGGTGGTGGGGTTGCAAGCGGTGAGCCGAGGATACAGACAGTAATTGGGCACATGAAACGAGGAGAAAACTGGGGTAAAAAAAACTGGAGATGAAAAAACAAACAAACAAAAAAGTGCAGGGCTAACGGTGCGTCTCACAGTGTGTTGCTTTAGATGAAATAAGAGAAGTTCTCAGAGATCGATCATTGGTTACATTAATGAATGATATACGAATATAGATTGTGCACTATAGTTCTGTAGTACACTTTCTAGTAAGAGCTTGAAGTAATGCTTGTAGTTCATTATACAGTATGAATCAACTGCACCATTCCATAGGTGTGATTGAGTTCACATACTGTTCTCTGTATTAAATAACACTGTGACTGTGATTGAGTTCACATACCGTTCTCTGACTTTCTGAGTTCACTGTACACAGTGTCTGTCCCTTTCATCACAGGAGCTGGAAAACGGATTGAGAACACAGTGATCAGAATTCTAGAAGGATTTGTCATGTTTATAATATTACACTCAATAAATAAACTCCCAGTTTAGTTCAAAGGCCTTCTCCTTCTCAAAGACTATAATTACATGATTTTATCAGTCTTTTTTTTTTTTTTATCTAGTCTGTAATTTCTGTGAAATGAATCAGTTAAAGGATATTGCTCACAGTAATTTGTGTGGTTTTCCTTTTTTTCTTTTTTTTGCAGAACAATTAAATATTTTCAAACATTAGACTTTTTGTTTTTGGTTTTGCTGTTTATCTTAACTTTTAAACTCCCCAAGCAATTACCTCTGCTTGCGTCGGGCTCCACATGCATCACCTCCGTATATTCAATGTCAGGGTCACTGGAGTCCTCCCCACAGCCCACATCCACGCTGTCAACTGAAATGAGAGCAACACAAGTCAACTGGTGCGTCCGAGTGCTTCCGCCATTAGAACAGCCTACAAGAGTTCCATTGTCGTTCTGCTAACTCAGCCTTGCAAAATCACAGCTGCCCTGGTTTAACAGTCCTGGCAGTGCAGCCTGTCAGTGGGATGGCACAGTAGATTTACTGCAAAGCTTTCAGGTTCTGGTCAATATAGTGATAGTTTATAGTATTGCTGCTTGTGATACATCATTATACGGTGTATTGATAAAGTTCACACTGGAACGCCTTCACAAGCTCGGAATGCTGTGTTTGTCAGCTCAGAACGTATTGAGCAGACCTCACTGTCTGTGGTGTCATGTAGCTGGTGTTTTTATTCTGATATCTGACCCACTGAGAAACCCACAGTGTACAGCTACTGTTTACTGCTTAAAAGACTCATGTAGTGTCTACAAGTTTAATGTGCAGTATTAAAACATATGGTATATTATTATAGAAAGCTATAGAGTCTACAGTCCATATACACTGCACTATAGTGTACAGTATACACTGCATATGCACTGCACTATAGTGTACAGTATACACTGCATATACATTGCACTATAGTGTACAGCATATAGACTTTCACAGAACTAAGTCTGGTATTTGGTCTCATTGCACTACAGATGGTATTCTACAAAAAAAAGAGTGTAAATAAATGTTTTAAGGTGCCTGGTCTTTTCAGAGTGCCCGTGACTAACCTCGCTGATAGCCCCATGTATGCAATGGGAGAGGCATGTGTGAGACTGCAACCATTACAGTGAGCACTACTGGGATCTAACTGGGGAGCTGGAGAGAATCAAGAAGGCACACCGAGGACAGAGAGAGAGAGAGAGAGAGAGAGAGAGAGAACACCACAGAGGAAAGAATACGCTTACAAAATAAAAATGTATTTATTTGAAAAGATATTTTCAAGGAAAAGTGTTTTGTACAGCTGGGACCGATATGAAACGTTAGCATACAAACAATCACATAGTGTACAGCTGCAGCACATGGACTACCAGACACACACGACATTCAAATATTTCTTTTTTCTGTTTAAAGAGAGTCTTTTTAAAAAGGCATGACAACAGAAAGAAGTCCATGAAACTGAGATTATTTTGTCCCTGCCTTCCAGTTTTTTTCTCTCCTCTTCTGTCCTTCTTGTCTCCTCCAGTCTCTGGTGCCAGAAAACCCAGCTGCAGGGCTGCTCTGATCCCTACCCTGGCCAGAGCCTGTCTCTTACACCTTGGGAGCTGTGCAGGCAGGGTTTAGTAAGGCAGTGTGAATCACTGTGCACCTGGCCGGAGCCTGTCTCTTACACCCTGGGAGCTGTGCAGGCAGGGTTTAGTAAGGCAGTGTGAATCACTGTGCCCCCAGCCGGAGCCTGTCTCTTACACCCTGGGAGCTGTGTACGCAGGGTTTAGTAAGGCAGTGTGAATCACTGTGCTCCTGGCCGGAGCCTGTCTCTTACACCCTGGGAGCTGTGCAAGCAGGGTTTAGTAAGGCAGTGTGAATCACTGTGCACCTGGCCGGAGCCTGTCTCTTACACCCTGGGAGCTGTGTACGCAGGGTTTAGTAAGGCAGTGTGAATCACTGTGCTCCCGGCCGGAGCCTGTCTCTTACACCCTGGGAGCTGTGCAAGCAGGGTTTAGTAAGGCAGTGTGAATCACTGTGCTCCTGGCCGGAGCCTGTCTCTTACACCCTGGGAGCTGTGTACGCAGGGTTTAGTAAGGCAGTGTGAATCACTGTGCCCCCGGCCAGAGCCTGTCTCTTACACCCTGGGAGCTGTGCAAGCAGGGTTTAGTAAGGCAGTGTGAATCACTGTGCTCCTGGCCGGAGCCTGTCTCTTACACCCTGGGAGCTATGTACGCAGGGTTTAGTAAGGCAGTGTGAATCACTGTGCTCCTGGCCGGAGCCTGTCTCTTACACCCTGGGCGCTGTGCAAGCAGGGTTTAGTAAAGCAGTACCTTCAGTTCCAATGCTCTCTCTCACTGCATTGACATCACCGTGCTGATCAGCGCCTGGAAATAAACAGGGTGGCTGGTGATGTACAGGACTTGTACTCAGATCACACACACTTGTAAATATCACTTGAGCTACAAAACATCAGATTCTTATTGTGCCTTTGCTTTCAAAGTATATATATAAACCCAGCAAGTATTTGTTTTAAATTCTGCATTAAAAAGCAGTATTCTAATAGACTAACTACAATGCAAACTGGGGAGATAAGAACTTGGACTGATGAGAATCACTGAGGGTTCTAGACCCCCTTATCTTGTAACTTTCCACTTTGTGTTCACACAGGAGCACACAGAAAGTCCAGGCAGGATGCAGTCACTGTTCCAGTGCCTATGGCGAATATAATAGAAAAACTAAAATAGTTCATTATCCAGGAAAAGGATTCAGCCAGTCACACACATGAACTGAACACAGCTGTCTCCACTTGTACTGGAGCACGGATTGATGTTGCGAGCCCAGGGGTCAGCGTGTCTTTAGTCTTGTGCTTGTAAAACAGAGCGCGGTCTCGTGAACAATGGGAGATGGGAACACTTTCTGTAGTTTCTTCTCAGGCTCGTCGTTCTCTTTGGGTTAACACTGCATGTCGTTACGCTCAGTCTTTGGTTCTGGAGAACATGAAATAATTCCTTAACACTGTTTTGCAGCTTCTGCATTACTGTGCACTGATGGGGTTTTGAGAAACCCAAGCAGTTTGTGAGCCTAAGAGAAAGCATGCAGGCAGGCTGTTATTTTATTATTAAAAAAATAAAAATAAACCAGAATCCTTCTGCTATTGCACATATAAAACAATACATAATTGTATGTTGTTACTACCCTAACTTTGCATTGTACTAATCCAATAGAGTTCAATTGGTTTGACAAAAAACAGGGAAAAATTTACCAAAGTAAATTATCATAAACACTAAAGCATAAATTACAAAAAAAAACCAAAACCAACCAACAGATAAATCAAGAAAATGAACTACCTTTATTAGCGCTGGATAATTCAAAGACATTTCTCACTGCATCAGTACGTTCAGAGCTTGATGGTTTCCAGAGATTTACATATAATAAAACAAACGAACAAAAAAAAACATTTATTGGAAATGCATTTGACAAAAAAAAGAAAATAATAATTCTACAGCTAAAAAGAGCTCTTAGCAGAGGTGTGAAATCGTCAGGGCAGGGCTGTGTTAAATCACATCCCTGGTTTAATATTCACTGGTTCTGCATGACGATTCATTTTCAATCAGACTGGATCTCAGGTTAGAATGGGTTTAATCTGGGCTGTACACTGGCCAGTCTGCAGCTGTAACCTATTACCTCCCAACACCATCACTGCAGCAGCTGTCCTCTTTACTGGTGTAAGGCAAAACTACAGACAGTCCTCTGATCTGCACAGTATACACTGCGGCACTCGGCAGCTCCTTATCTTAAACCTGGACTTATTGATTTAAAAAAGTAGAAAACTTCATTACCTTTCCAAAACACTTTCCTCAAAAGCCAAGAAAACTCACCCTGCCATTTCCACGCTGGTCTCATTTTTAGCTGCCAAGAAAGAAACATGTTGAGAAATATACCGTTTCTACCCTCTTGGGGTATATATGTGCAGCACAATGATATCTGGATAGCACACTTACCCTGTTTGCGTTTATATCCAATGATGCAGAACACAACGACAGCCACAATAATCACGATGCAAAACAAGACGATTAATATTCTCTTCCATGTGGCCATTGTTACTAGAAAGAAATAAAGCATGTGTTAGAATGAGGGTTGAATGAGTGCTCAGTGCTTCACCACTGCATCGGAATAAACAGACACTGAAAAGACAGTTTCACTACATATACAATACTCTGTGTGGGGTCTGTGAACATACAAATTTTCCCTCTCCTTGTAGCGTTTTTAAAAAGTACCGCAACAGTGACCTGTGATGGAGAACATGAAGTCACTCTTTACAGATATTGTTATATATTAAAATTCTGCTATAAGGATATACGACGGTATTAACGGTTAGCTTTAGGTACCCATTTAGACCTTTGTCGTTATTTACTGCTCGCCAGACGCTCTTACGCTGTATATATAGTAAATATATATATATATATATATATATATATATATATATATATATATACACACACACACACACACATAGTCACAGTAACACTCGACCCAATCTGGACAGTCCTAAAGGTAGGTTTCCATGCAACAGGTCTCGCTGTGCTACTCACAGCAACACAATAGTTAAGGGAGCAAAATCCTCACTTACTATCCATGATACTTCTACTTGCATTAGTGAAGAAATAGTATATTGCATTGGCTGCATCAAATGCAACAAGCTGTATATTAGTGAAGCAAGACGGCGCTTAGCTGATCGCTTCTGGAACGTCTGAGAAGTATATGAATTAAGGCCTCTACCTTTCCTGTCGCCAGACATTTTAACAGAGATGACCACACTATAGAGGACATCAAAATTTGTGGGATAGTTCATTGTTATGGAACTAATGCTGTCAGGAAGCAAAAAGAATGTGAACTTATTTTCAAACAGGGCACTTTGGAGCCATTTGGAATGAACACTCTATTCTGAGATCATCAGCATCATCAACATTCTGGAATTTTGTTTAAAAGACTACAGGTTTGTTTTTTATCAACTTCTTAAAGTACTGTCTTTTGTATTCAGGCGATGAAGGACTTATAGTCTGAAACGTTCATTATTTGTAATCCATTATTCTACCTTTTTAAGTACCTAAAATATCCTTTTTTTTTCGTTTTTCTTATTGATCATTTTGGTACACAGAGGTCTTCCTTTTTCTCAAACTTTATATATATATATATATATATATATATATATATATATATATATATATATATATACTATATTATAGTATATATCATAAGCCTTTTGAGAGCCTCCCCTGACCTACTCAACCCCATATCCCTACGGTACTGCAGGAGCCGACACTTCTCTGCTGACACAGTGGAAGTCCCTCACCAGTCACAGACACTCGGTTGCTCTTTCTGCTTGTGCTGGCTTTGTTTGCTGCTTTGCACGAGTACTCTGCGCTGTGCTCTGTGCCAACAAGCACAGTATGGGAGACTATAATGGAATTTGTGGTTGTGGTGTGGAAAGGAATCTCTTCTTCATCCCTGAAGAACTGAAAGGTGACGGGGAAAGTGGCGTCAGCGACGGCACAAATGAGAGTCAGGTCCTCCCCTTCAGAGACCACCCCATTTTCAGGGATCATGATCAGCGTTAGACCGGACACTGGAACTGTGGAGGGAAAGCAATCCTTGTTACTGAGTGTCCCAGTGGGGTTTAAAACACCACATGTTGTTTTATTTCACCAACAATTGTTATTTAAATGAGGTTTGAGGCCCAACCTGTCTATTTGTGGGGAGTAAAGCTTTGGGTTCTCTCACCGAGGACTGTGATTCGCACTGCGTTGCTGAGCTTGGCACTGCTGGCTCCTCGGTTCTGAGCCTCACACCTGTACTCTTGGGAGCCACTTGTGTTTGACATGACGACGTTGAACACGGCCACCTCCTGCTTCACTGCAAGGATGCTCACAGTCTGGTTTCCTCTCAGCAGGACGTAAGTAATGGGAGGCGATCCCTTTTCAGAGTGGCACTTCAGTCTCGCAGCCTTCCCAGCAAGGACCTCCGAAGATCCAATTACACTCAGAATGGGACTGGTCACTAGAACTGTTCAAATGTATGATAAAGCATATTAATAAACATGGCAAACCAGAGTATGGAAAATGCAAAGCATGACCATGGGAAAAGCATGGGGCAAAACCGCAAAAATACGCTTGCTAGCAAAGAAGTGTCCCTTTACTAACGAGTGTGTGCTCACCATACACTTTGATAAGGACCGGGTCACTGCTCTTGGTTATTCCCTTTGCAGTCACATTGCAGGAGTAAAGCCCTCCCTCGGCTGCAGGGGTATTCTCATTCATGTAGCCTGACTGGTCAGCGGCAGCACTTTTTAAAGCGCCATCCTTGAGAAGTGCGTACTTGAGTTCCGGCACAGTGGACAGGTTCTGTGCAGCGCTGTACCTGCTATAGCAGGTCACGTTCAACCGGCCGCCTTCGTTTATTTCATGATGTTCAGCGAGCAAGACTGGTTTAGAAAACAACTCTGAAACAAAGAAGACAGAAACAGCTTTGATCACAATCCTGCTGTCACTCTGTGTTCCAGCAAATCAGTCCTTTACAACTGTGCTCTAGCATGGAAACAGTCTAGGATCCTAACAACGTGTGCATATACTGTACAGACTGAAAAGGCATCTCACCTGACACACGAAGGGTCTTGACAGTTGATCTCTGCACATTGTTCAATTCGGATATGCACTCATAGTCCCCCGAGTCCTGTGACTGAGCACTGCTGTTGTAACTTGCACTGCCGGTTTTATGAGTCAGGATGTCTTTTTTCCTTCGTAGGTAATTTCTCTGCTGCTTGGCAGTGCTGGTTGTGTCATTGGCCCTGCAGATGATCTCAAACGTGTCTCCTTCTGTTACATTCTGGGACGGTTTTATGTCCATGATAGGATTATTTAATATTTCTTGGAGGACGAAAAAAAAAAAATTTAAAACATCTTTTAAACATAAAACATCGGCCTCTGTCGTAATATAGTTTTCTATAAACACATTTCTGTGTTTCAAGTAGGAGTTTTTTATTCCATTCAATGGTGGTGTTCTAATTTACAGAGAAGATCTGCTACCAGAAGAAAAACACACAACCAGCTGAGCTCACTTCAGTGTTGTCAGTAATCTTACGGATCTATAGCAACCCTTTAGAACACATGGGTGTGGGGCAGCTACAGGCCCTGCCTAGCCCTACAGGTGTAAATCTGTTTGGAAGTTCACCTGGTGTCTATATTCCTCAATCGAATAGCAGGCTGGTTGGTTGTTTTCTCAGTGACTGGAGAGTTTCTGAAACCCCAGTACTGATGCGATTCTCACCTGATATCGTGACATTCCTCGTGGCACTAGGGGGCGATACTCCAGCATCAGGCTCCGTGGTCACTGAGAAAGTGCAATAAAAGCTTGCGGTTCTTTCTTCTGGTTCAAAATTAAACGAGGTCTGGGCAAAATTAACAGCCTTGGTGAGCTTTTTAAGTGGGGTTTTTGACAAGTTTTTGTAAAAGCTGAAGATGAGGGATCCCAGTTCCTCGGGGGCAGCACAGTGGAGAGTCACCTCCTCGCCCTCTCGGATTGTGTCGCGGTTCAGAGTCAGAACAGGCTGCTGCAGACCTGGACCAGGGCAAACCAATGAAGCCTTATTATATACAGTGAGGTGAATGGAGAGCTGCTGAAAGACATTCAGGGTCTTCACACTTTACTATAATAAAAGTAGGATGAACTGTGTAAACAAATGAAATTAGGACTTACTGCTAAAACTTGAACATACATTATATATCTATGTGTATATATATATATATATATATAGATAGATAGATATATATATAGCACATATAATTGCTGCTATTGGTCCCATGCAAGTGCAAGATTCATGGGAACAGACTCGTGGGGACAGATTCATCGAGGTGTTTACACCAAAATAACACCTGTGTCATTTTTTTTTTCTGAAAGTAAAATCAAACAGTTCATGCTAAAAAGCTAGAAATAAATAACTTTGGCACACTATTAAGTTTTTAAAGCAGAAGCTTACCAGGTGCTTGTTTTTGCTTTTTTGCATATAAACGTCATGTGAAAAACAGACACCAAAAAGAAATTCTCTTGACAGCTGCTTTGCAAATAAAATAAGAATAAAATCCGAAGCAGATCTCGTCTATGGAACAGCACTTGCCTGTCACCCAGAGTGGTGCTAGGGTGCTCCTCTTTCTCTTCCCCTCAGTTCTGACCTCACAGCTGTAGCTGGCTGAGTGGAACACCCTGGCTGCTGCGATCCTGTACTGCAGTCTGTCACTGGTGTCGTTCTTCGTGTACACAATCTGGTCCTCCTTGTAGAAGGTGTACTGGCAAGGGTGAGACTGGCTGGGATCGGCAGTGCTGATGTCGAGAGAACAGGTCAGGGTAACGTTGCTGCCACTTGGCACAGGGCTGGAAGGCTCAATCTGAAGCATCACTTTGTTTATAGTGACCACTGCAAAATAGGGTTATCTTTTAGAATTTTTTTTTTTAATGAACAACGTGCACACACAATGCATTCTGTATCTGGAGAATATAGATTTCTTAGAAACTTACTGCTAGCTACAGATCTGCCATATTTGCATATTCTGCACACCTGATATCACCCCCCACCCCGCACAAGCACACGCAAACACAAAGGAACATCAGCATCCTCAACTGACACCAAATAACAGCCCCTGACTGCTGATTGTCTGGTTATATTTTTTTTTTGTTCATGCCCTGGTTAGTTAAGCTCATATGTGAAAGACTTTTGAAACAAACTGGTAATACCTTGTCGTAAACACCTATTATCTTTTGCTGCTGTATGTTTAAAACTCTCTTCTAGTTTTTCCTATTCTAATCAGGGTGTGTCAAACACAGTAAACAAACGCCCCACAGAAACAGCAGACCCCACGCTCCGGGACACAGCAGGATGGGAAGAGCTGTTTCTGAGACTCTGGGGGAGTGACTCTAGCAAGGGTTATTTTAGGGTCTGGAGTCTCACTCCACAAACAACCCACATTTCAAATACCACCAACACTATTTCCATCAGTCATTTTAGAAAAATAAAGAACCTGTCTCTCTGTTTTTTTCTAAAAAATTAATAAAATGGAAGAATATTCATTTTCAGTTTAATCTAGCCAGCTGCACTTCAACTAACATTTAACTGCAAACTTAATTCAAAATGGGCACACAAACACTTTATTTAATTTGACGACAACACATATATTGGCCAAAAGTTTGGCATCACCTAGGATTTTAGGATTGAGACATTAACAAAAATAAAAACTATATGAACACAATTTAAATCTTGTATTCAACACCATGTAATCAAAGAAACTACAAAATTATATCGCAAAAGTCTACTGGACGCCATAGTAAATCAATGGGGCGCCCAACTATTTTCTATAGTTGAGTAAAACTTACCTGTACAGTATTTGATGTTAGATTTAGTAATGTCACATTCATAAAATTAATTAATTAATTAATTAATTTAAAAAAAGCTTTTCGTTAAGTATATGGAAAACTACAAAGCCACGTGTAATTCAATATGTTAACATTATTCAGGGTTAACTCGACTTTATGAAGCAAAATTTGCTAATGCTATAGGGCAGGGGTTTTCAGCCTTTTTTTAAACGGTTCCCCTTCTGTAGAGAGGTTTCAGCTCAAGTACCCTCTGCAATTTGTGATCACTGAATAATATCACAATTGCAATAAAAAGCAGAATAATCCCCCCCCCCCCCCCCCAAAAAAAGCCAGTGTTTAGGAATGTCTTTGGAAACACTGGTATCCGCTTTCTATTTGGAAAAGTCATTATAAATAACGCAAAATATTCTGCACCGTAAATGTTTACCACGTTACCATTTACTTCCCATGTCAGTATAATTATGTATACCGTTTAAAATGTTTACAACATCAAAATCATTAACCTCAAGATAAAACTATAATAACTAGCAAACTGGTTTTATTAAAGCCAATATAAAAATGATCAAAAGGGACTCTGTATAACTTTCTGTCGCTTTGCACTTTCTTTCTGTGTTTTCTTCCTTCGTTTTTCTTTTGCAAGTAACCCTTATGGAAGGAAAATATATTTTGTAAATATACTGAATACGGTATTCACATGTCAAGAAAACCTAATATTTGAGTATGATTTATATATTGTACAGTGCAATAAAAATATATTGGCATATATTCTATAATACATTTTGTAATCTTCAATATATTGAAATATATTAATCAATATTCAGAACTAAACATATCAAACACCAAAAACATATTGAACCAGCCGCTCTTTCTGCACCGTCAAAGTATGAGTATTGTGATTACTAATTATGTTTACCTGGAGCATTTATACGTCTAAAAAATGCAGAAACATCACAAGCAACAATCGCCAGATGCCTACTTCCCCTATCAGAGTGGAAATCCATGCGATTGAAATCGTATATCTGTACAGGTGGAAAATGTGGACGTGATCGATGCTGTGTGGGTTTTTATTTTTCATCTGTGATTCAGAGCAGCTAAACAAAGATTAAATACTTATACACAGTTGTTTAGATAATATATAATACTTCCATTTTTATTTGTGCATTTCTGAGTTGCCGCGACCATCCACCACCACCCCCCTGCTATAGGGGAATGCAAAACTTTTGGCCATAGCTGTAGACCAACAGAGCTCTCAGCTATTATTTTTAACATGTATGTAAAACTTCAAACCCATAAAACAAGCAGTCGGTGTGCTTATCATGTCACAATCATGTAATCTTACGGAACACATGGTGGAAACTGTGCAAGCGACCGCACAATACGTGACGTGTTGAAAAGCCAACCTGATGTAAACTATATCACTGTGCTCCATTGTTCTGGATTAGTTTGATCCTCGTGGTTACATTTAGCAGAATATGTCAAAATATCACAACCATAACAGCACCAACCTTTAGAATCCACTAACCCTGTCGCAATTTCTTTATCCCCTACATATAGGACGGTCCCATCTGCCTTAACCCTCATGCATGGGACATTGAAAAAAGACATAAATATATATTTAATTGAATTATGCATCAAAGGGTTAAGAGAGAGAGAGAGAGAGAGAGAGAGAGAGAGAGCACTCCAAGAACACCAAACTGCAGATGGATTCAATGCTGCTAAAGGGCAAATGAGTTGTTTCATAGAAGTTTAATAACAGAAAGAACACATTGAAAAAGGCCATCCTTATGTCTTCACTCCATTTTTTTTTTATGTTTTTGCCGATAGAAAATGGTCGATTTTATTTTTTTATTTTTCTGTCTCCATGATCAGACATTCAGGTGTCATGTCATTGAACAGAGCGAAGTATCTGTTTAAAACGTTTGTTAGATTTGGTAAAATAATAATAATAATAATAATAATAATAATAATAATAATAATAATAATAATAATAATTTTAATTTTTAAAGAACAAACAAATGTAAAATCTTTTGTTTTTCACTTTAAGGATAACTGTTTTAAATGTCAGTAATACAGTGGTTAAGAACTCACTTTTACACTCTGTACCCCATTCTCCTGCCAGTGGCATTCATATATGGGGCCCGTGATAGAAAAGATGTTCCTTTAATACATTAACACTAAGAGAAGAAAGCAAATTAAAAGAGAAGATATCTCTGAAATGCTTCGCCTGACTCAGCAGTAGTGGATTCGGTAGGTTTTTCCGCTGTTGCTTTTTGCTGGTCTGTTATGGCAATGGAGATGAAGCATGAAGCAGGTCCTGTTCTAACCAGGTTACAAATCTTCAAGTAAATAAATCTAGATAGAAACGCTATCAATGATGTTGTACTTACCAGACAGGAGCTCAGCCCCTCTGACTGAAAAAACAAATTAAAAAAAAAAAAAGAGTTAGTTTTGTTGCGATGGGAAAAAAAATTCAAATAAAATAACAACAATAATACTAATACTAATAATAATAATAATAATAATAATAATAATAATAATAATAATACAATTCTACTTACAACTGAGGCTCATGAGTGCCAGGACGACGCAGATGTTCATTGTGGCGGTCGTGTGAAGTATCCTGCTAGTGAAGCACTGTTGTGGGGCAGTGAGCTCTCAGTCCCTGCCAGTACAAAGTGATTTCTTACACATTCACTGCTGGATACTACAACTCCCTGGGCTGGAGCAGGCAGCGGGTCAGCTTGATTTCTGCAATAGGCTGGACTGGGAGTTGGAAGGCTGGAAGGCTAGTAATCACTCGGAACCCGCTTATTTTCCAGGAAGTGACTTTTCTTTCCTGAGGAAGCCTGCTCCACTGCTTTTCTTTGTGTAGCATTGATTCTGAAATGCAATATCCTTTTCAAACTACAACACCCCCCCCCCCCCCCCAGTCATACACATGTAATCACACTCCTGCAGGGCCCCCACTCCCTCTCACTAACACCAGCATGACATGATCACACTCCTGCAGAGCCCCCACTCCCTCACACTAACACCAGCGTGACATGATCACACTCCTGCAGAGCCCCCACTCCCTCACACTAACACCAGCGTGACACGATCACACTCCTGCAGAGCCCCCTCTGCCTCACACTAACACCAGCGTGACATGATCACACTCCTGCAGAGCCCCCACTGCCTCACACTAACACCAGCGTGACATGATCACACTCCTGCAGAGCCCCCACTCCCTCACACTAACACCAGCGTGACATGATCACACTCCTGCAGGGCCCCCACTGCCTCACACTAACACCAGCGTGACATGATCACACTCCTGCAGAGCCCCCACTCCCTCACACTAACACCAGCGTGACATGATCACACTCCTGCAGAGCCCCCACTGCCTCACACTAACACCAGCATGACATGATCACACTCCTGCAGAGCCCCCACTGCCTCACACTAACACCAGCGTGACATGATCACACTCCTGCAGAGCCCCCACTGCCTCACACTAACACCAGCATGACATGATCACACTCCTGCAGAGCCCCCACTCCCTCACACTAACACCAGCGTGACATGATCACACTCCTGCAGAGCCCCCACTCCCTCACACTAACACCAGCGTGACATGATCACACTCCTGCAGAGCCCCCACTGCCTCACACTAACACCAGCGTGACATGATCACACTCCTGCAGAGCCCCCACTCCCTCACACTAACACCAGCATGACATGATCACACTCCTGCAGAGCCCCCACTCCCTCACACTAACACCAGCATGACATGATCACACTCCTGCAGAGCCCCCACTCCCTCACACTAACACCAGCATGACATGATCACACTCCTGCAGAGCCCCCACTGCCTCACACTAACACCAGCGTGACATGATCACACTCCTGCAGAGCCCCCACTCCCTCACACTAACACCAGCGTGACATGATCACACTCCTGCAGAGCCCCCACTCCCTCACACTAACACCAGCATGACATGATCACACTCCTGCAGAGCCCCCACTGCCTCACACTAACACCAGCGTGACATGATCACACTCCTGCAGAGCCCCCACTCCCTCACACTAACACCAGCATGACATGATCACACTCCTGCAGAGCCCCCACTCCCTCACACTAACACCAGCATGACATGATCACACTCCTGCAGAGCCCCCACTGCCTCACATTAACACCAGCATGACATGATCACACTCCTGCAGAGCCCCCACTCCCTCACACTAACACCAGCGTGACATGATCACACTCCTGCAGAGCCCCCACTCCCTCACACTAACACCAGCATGACATGATCACACTCCTGCAGAGCCTCCACTCCCTCACACTACCAGCGTGACTCTTTAGTTGAACCCTTAGGTGGGGGTCTAGTCTAAACAGGGGCAGAATCTATGGACCGTCTGTAATAAACAGATTACTCTGCAATACCTGCTTCTCTCTCAGATGATGTGCTCTTTTTCACTGACCTAATATATGTAGCAATGACATATTGCTCAAATGCAATGTTTAACCATTTCGACAAGGGTTCAAATGTCAAAGCACAGCAGTTACCTGTCATTTCCACTACTGCTATTGCTCACCTGTTTTTACAGTGACTGGTATATATTATTATTGTAAAAAGTGTGCATTCTTATATTTTGGAATTGGTTATGCTGATTTCCTCACTAGTAATCTGTGTGACTCATATTGCTCTCTCTACTATGTAACATGTGTTTCAGTTTTATAAACAATATCCAAAGACAGGAAGTGCTGAAGTGTTTACTTGTAACACAGGGTTCTGATTGGAACAGAATATCTTTGGTTAAACGGGCAGTGATAAACACATCACTGACTGGCGTGCAGTTGTGGTGTCTGTACACCAGAGGGAGCTGCAGGTCTACATTGGGTGCTGCCTGGCAGACCGAGACGCTCTTTGCGGTTGGAATACATTGCCAACATGTAGTGTTATTCACGAGGCAGAACCACTGCCAAAAATCATACAAGAAATTCATGTTCCTCAGTAAGTAATTCAGGTTGTAAAGATCATAACTTTTGATGTGATGTGATGTATTATATCATACTGCATGGCTTTCACGACTTTAACATTTTGAGTATTAATTTAATTTAATTAAATTTAATTAATTGTAATGCCTGTGCTGGTTGCTTGTTGGAAGTTGGCCTGTGTTTAATTGTAATGCCTGTGCTGGTTGCTTGTTGGAAGTTGCCTGTGTTTAATTGGAATGCCTGTGCTGGCTGCTTGTTGGAAGTTGGCCTGTGTTTAATTGGAATGCCTGTGCTGGTTGCTTGTTGGAAGTTGCCTGTGTTTAATTGGAATGCCTGTGCTGGTTGCTTGTTGGAAGTTGCCTGTGTTTAATTGTAATGCCTGTGCTGGTTGCTTGTTGGAAGTTGCCTGTGTTTAATTGGAATGCCTGTGCTGGTTGCTTGTTGGAAGTTGCCTGTGTTTAATTGTAATGCCTGTGCTGGTTGCTTGTTGGAAGTTGCCTGTGTTTAATTGGAATGCCTGTGCTGGTTGCTTGTTGGAAGTTGCCTGTGTTTAATTGTAATGCCTGTGCTGGTTGCTTGTTGGAAGTTGCCTGTGTTTAATTGTAATGCCTGTGCTGGTTGCTTGTTGGAAGTTGCCTGTGTTTAATTGTAATGCCTGTGCTGGTTGCTTGTTGGAAGTTGCCTGTGTTTAATTGTAATGCCTGTGCTGGTTGCTTGTTGGAAGTTGGCCTGTGTTTAATTGGAATGCCTGTGCTGGTTGCTTGTTGGAAGTTGGCCTGTGTTTAATTGGAATGCCTGTGCTGGCTGCTTGTTGGAAGTTGGCCTGTGTTTAATTGTAATGCCTGTGCTGGTTGCTTGTTGGAAGTTGGCCTGTGTTTAATTGGAATGCCTGTGCTGGTTGCTTGTTGGAAGTTGCCTGTGTTTAATTGGAATGCCTGTGCTGGTTGCTTGTTGGAAGTTGCCTGTGTTTAATTGGAATGCCTGTGCTGGTTGCTTGTTGGAAGTTGCCTGTGTTTAATTGTAATGCCTGTGCTGGTTGCTTGTTGGAAGTTGCCTGTGTTTAATTGTAATGCCTGTGCTGGTTGCTTGTTGGAAGTTGCCTGTGTTTAATTGGAATGCCTGTGCTGGTTGCTTGTTGGAAGTTGCCTGTGTTTAATTGGAATGCCTGTGCTGGTTGCTTGTTGGAAGTTGCCTGTGTTTAATTGTAATGCCTGTGCTGGTTGCTTGTTGGAAGTTGCCTGTGTTTAATTGGAATGCCTGTGCTGGTTGCTTGTTGGAAGTTGGCCTGTGTTTAATTGGAATGCCTGTGCTGGTTGCTTGTTGGAAGTTGGCCTGTGTTTAATTGGAATGCCTGTGCTGGTTGCTTGTTGGAAGTTGGCCTGTGTTTAATTGGAATGCCTGTGCTGGTTGCTTGTTGGAAGTTGGCCTGTGTTTAATTGTAATGCCTGTGCTGGTTGCTTGTTGGAAGTTGCCTGTGTTTAATTGTAATGCCTGTGCTGGTTGCTTGTTGGAAGTTGCCTGTGTTTAATTGTAATGCCTGTGCTGGTTGCTTGTTGGAAGTTGGCCTGTGTTTAATTGTAATGCCTGTGCTGGTTGCTTGTTGGAAGTTGCCTGTGTTTAATTGTAATGCCTGTGCTGGTTGCTTGTTGGAAGTTGCCTGTGTTTAATTGGAATGCCTGTGCTGGTTGCTTGTTGGAAGTTGCCTGTGTTTAATTGGAATGCCTGTGCTGGTTGCTTGTTGGAAGTTGCCTGTGTTTAATTGGAATGCCTGTGCTGGTTGCTTGTTGGAAGTTGCCTGTGTTTAATTGGAATGCCTGTGCTGGTTGCTTGTTGGAAGTTGGCCTGTGTTTAATTGGAATGCCTGTGCTGGTTGCTTGTTGGAAGTTGGCCTGTGTTTAATTGGAATGCCTGTGCTGGTTGCTTGTTGGAAGTTGGCCTGTGTTTAATTGT
Source organism: Polyodon spathula (assembly GCF_017654505.1). Classification (NCBI taxonomy): domain Eukaryota; kingdom Metazoa; phylum Chordata; class Actinopteri; order Acipenseriformes; family Polyodontidae; genus Polyodon; species Polyodon spathula. The sequence goes on along the minus strand of NC_054554.1, from coordinate 30,412,243 downwards.
AATGCCTGTGCTGGTTGCTTGTTGGAAGTTGGCCTGTGTTTAATTGGAATGCCTGTGCTGGTTGCTTGTTGGAAGTTGGCCTGTGTTTAATTGGAATGCCTGTGCTGGCTGCTTGTTGGAAGTTGGCCTGTGTTTAATTGTAATGCCTGTGCTGGTTGCTTGTTGGAAGTTGCCTGTGTTTAATTGTAATGCCTGTGCTGGTTGCTTGTTGGAAGTTGCCTGTGTTTAATTGGAATGCCTGTGCTGGTTGCTTGTTGGAAGTTGCCTGTGTTTAATTGTAATGCCTGTGCTGGTTGCTTGTTGAAAGTTGCCTGTGTTTAATTGTAATGCCTGTGCTGGTTGCTTGTTGGAAGTTGCCTTGTTGGAAGTTGCCTGTGTTTAATTGTAATGCCTGTGCTGGTTGCTTGTTGGAAGTTGCCTGTGTTTAATTGTAATGCCTGTGCTGGTTGCTTGTTGGAAGTTGCCTGTGTTTAATTGTAATGCCTGTGCTGGTTGCTTGTTGGAAGTTGCCTGTGTTTAATTGTAATGCCTGTGCTGGTTGCTTGTTGGAAGTTGCCTGTGTTTAATTGTAATGCCTGTGCTGGCTGCTTGTTGGAAGTTGCCTTGTTTAATTGTAATGCCTGTGCTGGCTGCTTGTTGGAAGTTGCCTGTGTTTAATTGTAATGCCTGTGCTGGTTGCTTGTTGGAAGTTGCCTGTGTTTAATTGTAATGCCTGTGCTGGTTGCTTGTTGGAAGTTGCCTGTGTTTAATTGTAATGCCTGTGCTGGTTGCTTGTTGGAAGTTGCCTGTGTTTAATTGTAATGCCTGTGCTGGCTGCTTGTTGGAAGTTGCCTGTGTTTAATTGTAATGCCTGTGCTGGTTGCTTGTTGGAAGTTGGCCTGTGTTTAATTGGAATGCCTGTGCTGGTTGCTTGTTGGAAGTTGGCCTGTGTTTAATTGGAATGCCTGTGCTGGTTGCTTGTTGGAAGTTGGCCTGTGTTTAATTGGAATGCCTGTGCTGGTTGCTTGTTGGAAGTTGGCCTGTGTTTAATTGTAATGCCTGTGCTGGTTGCTTGTTGGAAGTTGCCTGTGTTTAATTGTAATGCCTGTGCTGGCTGCTTGTTGGAAGTTGGCCTGTGTTTAATTGTAATGCCTGTGCTGGTTGCTTGTTGGAAGTTGGCCTGTCTTTAATTGGAATGCCTGTGCTGGTTGCTTGTTGGAAGTTGCCTGTGTTTAATTGTAATGCCTGTGCTGGTTGCTTGTTGAAAGTTGCCTGTGATTTGCACGATGCCTTGAAAATAAACTGACCTTTTGCTTGTTATGTGGACGGGAGGGCTTTTATCAGGCAGCATTTGAAAAGTAAAACTGATTGTGACAAATGACTCTCTACTCGAGGAGAGAATATCGAGTATCATGGCTCTCAGATGCTAATGGAACAGCTCTCATGCAGAACAGATGTCTTTTGAATAGCTTTTATTTGTCACGTTTTGAAAAGCCAGATAGATGCGTGTTGGGAATACGGGAGATGGTAAAACAATGTAGAGTAATAACCATAACAGCCTGCAGTAACAGCCACTCAAGGAGCTGCAATGCTTTCTAAATACCAGGGCTGCATTCCTCTAAAAACAGCCTGCGATGCCTGGTATCTGTAGAGGAGCGCTCCCCATTCCTCTTCTCAAACGAGAGCTCAGCAAACCGTACATGTTTTTCTATGTGTGAACAGTGGGAATGTCTGGGGTTAAAACCACATCCCACAATGTGTGTGCAAGAGAAACAAGAGATGAGAGCGGCACAAAGTCTTGGGGATTTGGTTTATTCTGTAATAGATTTCTCTCCCTTCATACAGACAATGTTCACTAAAGCAGAGAAAACATTTCTTTCTACTGCTGTGGAGAACCCCTGATTGACATTCAAAAATGATACACTTTTAGCACAATATTATAAGAGTGTTTTAAAGAGAATATTGCTAGGGGTGAGTTTCTATCTCCGCTGCCCACGGTCCCCTTGCGCCCCCTAAAGGTGCGACTCATGCATTCAAGGCTCTGGCCTGAGAAACAGCACCGCCATCATGCATGGGTATTAAACAGGGGGTCCGGCCAGAACGCCTGTGAGAAGTCTGAGGTTGAGACTGGAGCTCTTGAGATGTAGCGCCGATCAACCTTTCTTTTTCAGTAGCACGAGGAAAAAGTTGAGTGCAACTGCATTTTAGACCAGTTGGTATGCAGGGTGTCAGTCAAAATACTAAAAACCTCAGCATTATGAAATGAGGGTGCATTTCGTCAGTGACAATGTGAAAAAAACAAAATGACAGCGGAATGTTGTTGAGACTGGCAAAGCACTAAGTGTGACATCATGCTTGGAAGAAGGGAGGAGCTGCCAGTGCAGTGGGTAGGTGATACATGTCCATTAATATCTCCTGGGACGCCCCCCAACCCTCTGCCCCTGCATCCAAACACATGAGGGTCTCAAACTGGGGGGGCTGTGCTCTGACGGGCCAAACCCGGACATTGGCGGGACAAGCGCTTTGTGGACAGCTCAGCTGTCTGGTTCACATCAGAGAGACTTCACAGAAGTTGAACTCCGCCCCTGTCCAGTGGAGACTGAGTATGGGATAGGGGACTCAGGCCTGCAGTAACCAGATAGTGACAAACGCCAGGACAGGCTCCAAACACCACGTGGATCGTACACACACATAGGGCAGAGAGGGTGTGTATCGGCACCACTATTGCACTGGGGGTTGTACAGTCCCACCAGCGCTTACTGTACACTAAGTTACTATTGTATTGAAATATGTCGCAATCCATTTAAGCCACATTTACTTCCCAGTGCACACCAAGGGCCATTTCCACAGTCATAGGAATTCCAGGATTGTTTTCTATGTACACGAGGCTACAATTTCTAAAAATAAAAATTAAATTATTTCTGGGGACATTGTGCTGGTACATCCTGCAAGGAACTGAACGCACATCCAGCATCAGACCAGCACTTCAACGTCAGCTCTCTAGGGGGAGCGTTGAGTACAGCTTCAACGTCAGCTCTCTAGAGAGCGTTGAGTACAGCTTCAGCGTCAGCTCTCTAGAGAGCGTTGAGTACAGCTTCAACGTCAGCTCTCTAGAGAGCGTGGAGTACAGCTTCAACGTCAGCTCTCTAGAGAGCGTGGAGTACAGCTTCAACGTCAGCTCTCTAGAGAGCGTGGAGTACAGCTTCAACGTCAGCTCTCTAGAGAGCGTGGAGTACAGCTTCAACTTCAGCTCTCTAGAGAGCGTGGAGTACAGCTTCAACTTCAGCTCTCTAGAGAGCGCTGAGTATAGCTTCAACGTCAGCTCTCTAGGGAGCATGGAGTATTGCACTTGCTTAATTAAAGGTACTGGGTGAATCCAGGGAGCAGGACTTTGTTTCAGCCAAATCATTTCGGGTTTTAAAGCTGCGGTGCTTTCCTGAGTGGATAAAACAGGGCTGGCAGAAAACTGTTAAAAAAACATCCTTGACAGTTATTATGTGGGCCTCGTCAGACTATTGTACAAAAATACATTATTATATTCAGGCAACCAGGTTGCAATAAAAAGTATGACTCTCGGGGGATCCCGAGGACCCCTGCTCTGCACTAGCTCTGGAGACACACCAGGAGGACTATTTAAAAAGAGCAAATCCCACAGGGGCGAGGTCTAAAATAGGTTTCTAATGTCTGTCTGCAATTCTATGTACACACACACATACACATCTCAGCACAGCCAAGTCTATGATCAGAAGCCCAACGTGGATCTAACAATATACTATAGTAATAAAGACTCAAGTATTAAGTAGCAGCAGCCATCACTGGACAGTCAAGTTGGGAATTGGATATATACAATAGGAATTGACACCACTGCTTGAGGAGCTTCCGAGGTGAGTCCTTTCTGCCGTTATCTCATCCTCTTCTCCGCAGAGTAGATGGACATGTAGTAGTCATTGCTGCCAACTGCCAAGTGGGGCTATCAAACAAAAACACATCATAAGCCCCTGTTCTCTGTGCATTCACTTTAAACATTACCATTAAAACAACATATTACCAATTAGTTACAAAGTTGCCATCTGTTTATTCTTTATACTTACTTTTTATATATATATATATATTTATATATACTCTTCGTGCATTACGGCAGCGCTCTCATTTCTTGCATTAAGTACTAGAATTGACGTGGACGTGCTGCTACGTGGCACTGCTGCTTGAAATGCCAATGATGATAATGAACGGCAGTAAAACAAAGTTTCAGTACCCAGTACGGATGGAAGGCCAGGCAGCTGATGGCACCGATTCGCTGTCCCATGAACCCGTCGTAGTATTTGATGTTGCTGATGACATCTCCGCTGGAGTTGTACACAGCGATGAACTGGTTCATAGAGCCGCTGGTGAGGGGAATGAGAAGAGACACTCATGAGACTGGAACACTGTTCCCGTTCTGCACTGTGCTGATTCAGAATGGCTTCACTACCTCCTACTGCAGTCCCAGCTCTAACCTGGCTTGAGATCAGAGTGCCTCAGCTCTGGATCCGCACTACCTCCTTCCCAGTCCCTCAGCTACAACCACCGAGTCACACTGCTCCTACTCAGTCCATCAGCTCTAATCACTACACCACACTGCCTCCCTCCTCTGTAACCAATAGATCACACTGTCTCAGCTCACACAGCTCCCTTTACTCACAGCAGACTCTGCTTACCAGGCAAACAGGTTAGCTTGTGGGTGGATGTCCAGTGCTGTCAGCCCCTTCACTGTCTGCAGCACATTCACAGAGTCGGGCATTCGAAGCTCGAAGAAGCGCACGTCTCCATTCACACTGGAGCAGAGAACACAGAGGGAGCTTAGCGAGTTGTAGTCACAAGGGATTAGTGTCAATCTAGGTAATACCAAGGCATGTACAGTGAGCTAATGGCAGCATTACTGGAATGAACTTCCATAACACTGTTCAAAGGACTGAAGATAAAACCATTCTGGTCCTCACAACTGGGAATATATATACAAAAGCACCCGACTTCTACTCAAAATGGTAATGCATGCATGTTAGAGATAAATGGCAAACACTGTGCAATTAACAGCAATTTACATAAGCAATTAACTGACAAAGTTACATTCAAATACTGTATGCATCTATTTGTAACACAATGATCAATATTTAGGAAGAACACAAAACATTAGTTTAAACAAGGTCCCCTGGGCCAGCACAGTTTGTATCCGTTCTGTATATAAAGTGTATCTTAGTGGAGAAATGCACTGTATCATTTGCTATTCGTAAGGACCATGGGACCATCTGCTGCTATGTGAGCAAGAGAAAGCTAAATAACATTATAAATAAAAAATAAGGAGCACATAAAAGCCAGTCCCCCCCCCCCTCAAATGCGTGCGCACACACACACACACACACACACACGGTAAGGCATGGTAAGCTTGTACCTGACACTGACGATGTTCCCTTCAGTCTGCTTCTGCAGGTGTACCTTCACCACCCAGGCGCTGTGTTCGCGGTACGTCACCACGCGGCTGCGTGGTCACACAGAGACACACAGACAGGGAGATCACACAGAGATATCACACTGGTGTCCTTGTCAATCAGCTTGTTTGTATTATTGACCAAGACCCTGATGGTGCAGGCCTGCCATACTGTATGTGGGTAAGGGGGCCACAAGAAAGATCTTATACCAGAAACTGGCACCCACTCAGGGATAACCCACTAGAGGGATCCTAAACCCACCTTATGGGACAAGATTCCGCCTCACAGCTTTACACAAAGGCTCTTCCAAACAGCATATTGAGTGATGCAACCAGAGGCAATTATTTGGTAAAATGAGCGTTACCATTCGTTGGGGCCCATCCTCCTGTCGTAGACGCGCACAGATCCATCCCCCAGGCCCGCGGCGATCAGGGAGCGCCGAGAGTCGCAGGACAGGCTGGTCACACAGCTGTCTGCACCAGTCGGGATGTCCTGGGGATGAAGCAGAGACAGGAGAAAGGTCAGTGGAGCCCTTCCACAGCTCCATGCTAATCAAACCTGGACAATCCCTTCCACAGCTCAACGCCAATCAGGACTGGGCAATCTCTTCCACAGCTCAACGCTAATCAAACCTGGACAATCCCTTCCACACCTCCATGCTAATCAAACCTGGACAATCCCTTCCACACCTCCATGCTAATCAAACCTGGACAATCCCTTCCACAGCTCAACGCTAATCAGGACTGGACAATCCCTTCCACACCTCCATGCTAATCAAACCTGGACAATCCCTTCCACACCTCCATGCTAATCAAACCTGGACAATCCCTTCCACAGCTCAACGCTAATCAAACCTGGACAATCCCTTCCACAACTCAACGCTAATCAAACCTGGACAATCCCTTCCACAACTCAACGCTAATCAAACCTGGACAATCCCTTCCACAACTCAACGCTAATCAAACCTGGACAATCCCTTCCACAGCTCAACGCTAATCAAACCTGGACAATCCCTTCCACACCTCCATGCTAATCAAACCTGGACAATCCCTTCCACACCTCCATGCTAATCAAACCTGGACAATCCCTTCCACAGCTCAACGCCAATCAGGACTGGACAATCCCTTCCACACCTCCATGCTAATCAAACCTGGACAATCCCTTCCACAGCTCAACGCCAATCAGGACTGGACAATCCCTTCCACACCTCCATGCTAATCAAACCTGGACAATCCCTTCCACAGCTCAACGCCAATCAGGACTGGACAATCCCTTCCACACCTCCATGCTAATCAAACCTGGACAATCCCTTCCACAACTCAACGCTAATCAAACCTGGACAATCCCTTCCACAGCTCAACGCTAATCAAACCTGGACAATCCCTTCCACACCTCCATGCTAATCAAACCTGGACAATCCCTTCCACAGCTCAACGCTAATCAAACCTGGACAATCCCTTCCACACCTCCATGCTAATCAAACCTGGACAATCCCTTCCACAACTCAACGCTAATCAAACCTGGACAATCCCTTCCACACCTCCATGCTAATCAAACCTGGACAATCCCTTCCACAGCTCCATGCTAATCAAACCTGGACAATCCCTTCCACAGCTCCATGCTAATCAAACCTGGACAATCCCTTCCACAGCTCAACGCTAATCAAACCTGGACAATCCCTTCCACAGCTCAACGCTAATCAAACCTGGACAATCCCTTCCACAGCTCAACGCTAATCAAACCTGGACAATCCCTTCCACAGCTCCACGCTAATCAAACCTGGACAATCCCTTCCACAGCTCCACGCTAATCAGGGTGGGACAATCCCTTCCACAGCTCCACGCTAATCAGGGTGGGGCAATCCCTTCCACAGCTCCACGCTAATCAGGGTGGGGCAATCCCTTCCACAGCTCCACGCTAATCAGGGTGGGGCAATCCCTTCCACAGCTCCACGCTAATCAGGGTGGGGCAATCCCTTCCACAGCTCCACGCTAATCAGGGTGGGGCAATCCCTTCCACAGCTCCACGCTAATCAGGGTGGGGCAATCCCTTCCACAGCTCCACGCTAATCAGGGTGGGGCAATCCCTTCCACAGCTCCACGCTAATCAGGGTGGGGCAATCCCTTCCACAGCTCCACGCTAATCAAACCTGGACAATCCCTTCCACAGCTCCACGCTAATCAAACCTGGACAATCCCTTCCACAGCTCCATGCTAATCAAACCTGGACAATCCCTTCCACAGCTCCATGCTAATCAAACCTGGACAATCCCTTCCACAGCTCAACGCCAATCAGGACTGGGCAATCCCTTCCACAGCTCCATGCTAATCAAACCTGGACAATCCCTTCCACAGCTCAACGCCAATCAGGACTGGACAATCCCTTCCACAGCTCCACGCTAATCAGGGTGGGGCAATCCCTTCCACAGCTCCACGCTAATCAGGGTGGGGCAATCCCTTCCACAGCTCCACGCTAATCAGGGTGGGGCAATCCCTTCCACAGCTCCACGCTAATCAGGGTGGGGCAATCCCTTCCACAGCTCCACGCTAATCAGGGTGGGGCAATCCCTTCCACAGCTCCACGCTAATCAGGGTGGGGCAATCCCTTCCACAGCTCCACGCTAATCAGGGTGGGGCAATCCCTTCCACAGCTCCACGCTAATCAGGGTGGGTCAATCCCTTCCACAGCTCCACGCTAATCAGGGTGGGGCAATCCCTTCCACAGCTCCACGCTAATCAGGGTGGGTCAATCCCTTCCACAGCTCCACGCTAATCAGGGCGGGACAATCCCTTCCACAGCTCCACGCTAATCAGGGTGGGGCAATCCCTTCCACAGCTCCACGCTAATCAGGGTGGGTCAATCCCTTCCACAGCTCCACGCTAATCAGGGTGGGGCAATCCCTTCCACAGCTCCACGCTAATCAGGGTGGGTCAATCCCTCCCACAGCTCCACGCTAATCAAACCTGGACAATCCCTTCCACAGCTCCACGCTAATCAGGGTGGGGCAATCCCTTCCACAGCTCCACGCTAATCAGGGTGGGGCAATCCCTTCCACAGCTCCACGCTAATCAGGGTGGGGCAATCCCTTCCACAGCTCAACGCTAATCAGGGTGGGGCAATCCCTTCCACAGCTCCACGCTAATCAGGGTGGGGCAATCCCTTCCACAGCTCCACGCTAATCAGGGTGGGTCAATCCCTTCCACAGCTCCACGCTAATCAGGGTGGGTCAATCCCTTCCACAGCTCCACGCTAATCAGGGTGGGGCAATCCCTTCCACAGCTCCACGCTAATCAGGGTGGGGCAATCCCTTCCACAGCTCCACGCTAATCAGGGTGGGTCAATCCCTTCCACAGCTCCACGCTAATCAGGGTGGGGCAATCCCTTCCACAGCTCCACGCTAATCAGGGTGGGGCAATCCCTTCCACAGCTCCACGCTAATCAGGGTGGGGCAATCCCTTCCACAGCTCCACGCTAATCAGGGTGGGGCAATCCCTTCCACAGCTCCACGCTAATCAGGGTGGGGCAATCCCACTCCCCCAGCACCCAGCCTGGACAGAACCTCCTTATTCTGCCATGTTCAGGTACCATTTAGGAGCGACCGGTCAGCAGATCTCTTACAGGCAAGACTTAAAATCGCTGCTTTGAAAAAGGTCTCGTCACTCTCAGATCGCTGGCACCAGACAATTTAAGAAGACTTGAAAATTGCATGTGTCAGAGTACATTTTTAGAATAAAAAATGAAAAATAAAATAAGTTGCAGCTAGTGTAAGAATAGGATTGGGTTAAGGTGGATTCGTCAAACCCTGAGGCTAGATGACTGAGAAGCTACAGAAGTGACTTTCAATAAGACACTATTGCTGTATCTCATTTCCGGTTGGATAGGGACTGCTGCATCTCACCCTTTCAAAGTATTAAACATCAACTGGTCCCCAAATGCAGGAGATTTCTGTAAGCTCAAAGTAAAGCCAGTCTGTTTTAATGTGATCTATTCTTCTGATGAATAAACATGCAGCCCCAGTGACAGAGAAAGACAAACTGTTCCTGAACATGCACATGGACTGTTTAATTATCATGCATGAGTTCCAACAGAACTGGGAGGAAGAAGTCACAAGGATGGGACATCAATCAGTCTTCTAATTGAATACTGACATTAACCTGGGCCGGGTCTAGGGGCTGGAAGAAAACCTCTGTGGTATCCACAAATATATATATATATATATATATATATATATATATATATATATATATATATATATATATATATATATGTAGTATGACATTAGAAGACAGCGGGAAAGACCGTGTGCATTTTTTCCCAGATCATTTTCTGCATTTCTATTTGTATTAATATCAGAGAGACCCCATCCCTTTGGCATTCACTTCCAGAACTGTGTTGACTGCCGCACTGCAGAGTGCAGCCCGCTGGCGTACCTGTATCTTCATCTCCCGGTCTGTGTCCCAGATTCGAATGACCCGGACATCTCCGGACGTTATGAGCAGCCCCGCCTCCTGCTCCCAGTCCACCACCATGCCAGAGCCTGAGAGGAAACAAACCATCACTGTACCCCCACACTCCCACACTTTACCATGACACACAACACTGGGCTAGACTAAACGGGCTGATTCAGCGAACCACTCTGCTTCCTCAGAGCACACCAGCAGTATACTGTACCCACTCCGAACAAGATGCGAATACCCTGCCTGCAGAATTCACAAACTCTCTTTCATTAACTGGAAGTCATAACTGGAAGGTTAGGCATGGAAACAAACACAGCCCTCTCAAATGGAGGCTCCAGAAATAGCCTTCTGATAAATAATAAACTGCACTTAAAACATATTTGATAGCGAACAACTTCTCCCCCTTCGTACTCAGAAATCCTACTGAATCCACGGAGAAGCAGCCCAGGACCTGTCGTTATGGCAGAGAGGGAGCGATAAACATTCAGCTTGTGAGGGACTGTCGTCCCTTTCTTTACACACACAGCAAGGAGCAGTGTTACCCCAAGCCTTCTTAATAATCCAGTCCCTCACTTCTTTGTAGAGCACAGTGCTGAGCTGGAAATTACCACACTCATCTGCCTGGTTACTCAAGTCAGTCCTGGGCTGTCGATTCATTCCACTGTACCATCTGCCCGCCCTCCCTCCCTCTCTCTCCCTCTCTCTCCCTCTCTCTCTCTCTCTCTCTCTCTCTCATTCTGGGTGCTAAAGGAAAGATCACTGTTCACCAGCTCAATTGCTGCAACAACATTTGGATATTGAATTATAGAACCTTTCTCTGATATTAATAATAATAATGATCACGTATTTAGATAATCACTGGTCTGTTTCTCCAATTCCTTGCAGCTCAGACCTGTGCACTCCAGTTCCAGAAGAGTTTTACTCATTAATACTTGACACAGCTGTCACTGTTTGCAGGGCTGCTGAGTTTACAGCTCCCCGTTCTTTGCTAAAATCAATAATAAATGATCACAGGGTTTCTCACTCCAGAAGCCTTTTAATGCGGCCCTCTGACAGCTGAAGTGGAGACTCGGGATGCTTCAGCGCGCCACATCTTTAGCAGGGAAAAAATAAATACTGGTATTTAACAGCTAGGTATTTGAGAGAAAGAAAAAGGCACAGCGTTGTGTACCATGCTCAATCTCATCTGCCATTCCCCCCAGGAGAATGCTGTGCACACACACACACACACACACACACACACACACACACACGCACACGCACGCACACATGCACGCACGCACTAATCCTCACAGCAAAACCTGTTCATTTGCACAGAGGGGGACAACTATTTGCACAACTCTGCGCTGATGGTGTTTTTAATTATTGCTTTTCAGTATTTATACCAAAAAAGTCCTTGCCTCTCGACTGCACCACTTGGGAAGACACTCTTGTTTGAACCCTCTGGTTTGTGGTTTGCATTCAAGATGCCAACTAATTACTGTTTACTACCAAATAAGTTAGCAAAAGTGCTTAAAAGTCAGAGAGATGCGGGCAGCTTCTAGCCCTATCCTGTGCAGTGATGTTTAATGCCACACTGTTTCTCAGTCATGGCCGACAGCCGGCTAACGAACCCCACGCACTCTTACACAAACGTCACCGATACACAACTCTGCTGCCACTGAACATTTTGACCTTCGTACACTGTGGCTGTGCTCCCCCTGCCCAGTACTACCCCTTGCCCCCTGCCCCTGCCCCTGCCCCTATCCTGCCTCTTGCCTCACTGCTGCCATGCTGCCGCAGTGCGCTAACAGGTAGAGGCTAACACGATGAGCTTGTTCTGATGAATATTTACTTTCCTTCATTAAGCACTGTGTTAATAATCACGCATCTCCAGCCCGCTCCTGTGTATGGAAGCCATTTTTATTCATCCATCACTCTGACTTTCACACGCAAACCGGAGCCGAGAGGAAGCAGCAGCAGCAGCTCCCCGCGGAAATGGTTAACAAAACTAACAGCCTCAATCTGTCCCACATTCCACATATTAATAGAAACATAGGCTAATGTCTTAAATCAGATCAGGACAAGCTAATGAAGTTGTATTGTGGTCAGTCGCTTTAATTCTTCATGTTCTGTACTGCAACAGAGGCATGCCGGCTCCTAACTCTCCTGTCCCGTGTATCAGAGATGGGCTGGCACTAACTCTCCTGTCCCGTGTATCAGAGATGGGCTAGCATGAACTCTCCTGTCCTGTGTATCAGAGATGGGCTGGCACTAACTCTCCTGTCCCGTGTATCAGAGATGGGCTAGCACGAACTCTCCTGTCCTGTGTATCAGAGATGGGCTGGCACTAACTCTCCTGTCCCATGTATCAGAGATGGGCTAGCAGGAACTCTCCTGTCCTGTGTATCAGAGATGGGCTGGCACTAACTCTCCTGTCCCGTGTATCAGAGATGGGCTAGCACGAACTCTCCTGTCCTGTGTATCAGAGATGGGCTGGCACTAACTCTCCTGTCCCGTGTATCAGAGATGGGCTAGCACGAACTCTCCTGTCCTGTGTATCAGAGATGGGCTGGCACGAACTCTCCTGTCCTGTGTATCAGAGATGGGCTGGCACTAACTCTCCTGTCCCGTGTATCAGAGATGGGCTAGCACGAACTCTCCTGTCCTGTATATCAGAGATGGGCTGGCACTAACTCTCCTGTCCTGTGTATGAGAGATGGGCTAGCACGAACTCTCCTGTCCCGTGTATCAGAGATGGGCTGGCACTAACTCTCCTCTCCTGTGTATCAGAGATGGGCTGGCACTAACTCTCCTGTCCTGTGTATCAGAGATGGGCTGGCACGAACTCTCCTGTCCTGTGTATCAGAGATGGGCTGGCACTAACTCTCCTGTCCTGTGTATCAGAGATGGGCTGGCACGAACTCTCCTGTCCTGTGTATCAGAGATGGGCTGGCACTAACTCTCCTGTCCTGTGTATCAGAGATGGGCTAGCACGAACTCTCCTGTCCTGTGTATCAGAGATGGGCTGGCACTAACTCTCCTGTCCTGTGTATCAGAGATGGGCTAGCACGAACTCTCCTGTCCTGTGTATCAGAGATGGGCTGGCACTAACTCTCCTGTCCCGTGTATCAGAGATGGGCTAGCATGAACTCTCCTGTCCTGTGTATCAGAGATGGGCTGGCACTAACTCTCCTGTCCTGTGTATCAGAGATGGGCTGGCACTAATTCTCCTGTCCCGTGTATCAGAGATGGGCTGGCACTAATTCTTCTGTCCCGTGTATCAGAGACGGGCTGGCACTAACACTCCTGTCCCGTGGGTCAGACGGGCTGGCACTAACTCTCCTGTCCCGTGGGTCAGAGATGGGAGGGCACTAACTCTCCTGTCCCGTGTATCAGAGACGGGCTGGCACTAACTCTCCTGTCCCGTGGGTCAGACAGGCTGGCACTAACTCTCCTGTCCTGTGTATCAGAGACGGGCTGGCACTAACTTTGACGGATTTTTTTTTTTTTACTTGGGCACTGCTTTAAATCTGATGGATGCTCCAGTGCAACTTGAGGACATTTCCAGTGCGATAACAGCTTGCTCGCAGCGCACACACACGAGCGAGGGGCAACCCCCAAGGAAATCACAGTCCCTAGAGTCTCATCCATTAGGTTCTGCCCAACTCCTCTCTTACCCACCCCCTCTTGGGATGATCCAGCTCTGCATGAGGCTACGCATAACCCCTATTGATACTGACTGTTCATTTAGAACAAATACATTCAAGCAAATAAGAACAAAAAGGCTGGGATGGGACGTGGTTTTCAAAGCGAGATGGTATTGGTGAAGCGGAGGTGGACCAGAGGGAATGCTGGGAGCAAAGAGGGTGGGACAGGCCTGTTTACCATGGAAACCAAGCAGTGTTGAGAGTGAGCGAGAGTGGGAGAGAAGATGGAAGCACTCACCTCCCTGCTTACTCCTGTCAAGATGGATTGAAACTCTTCGGGGCAGACCTGCGAGGGAGGAGGAGCAGATGGGGCGTTCAGGGGGTCTGCTCAGGGACAGGGGGGCACAGCGTTAAACAAGCAGCAAGAAAAAACACAGGGGTGCATCCACACACACACACGCACGCATGCACGCACAACCCCAACCTGGCCCCGTCAGGCCTCAAACACACATCACAAGACAGGCAGAGAGAGCCTCACAACAAACACACCGAAGGGTGTAGCACAACAGACTATCTGTTATATCTGTTAAAAACACCACCACACCGCCTGGGTAAGGAGGGAAAAACAAGGTCAAACTACAAGCCATTTCTCCCCAGAAACGTCAAAAATGACTTGAATTTTCCTCAAGCTTAACGTTATGGATGAGTAAATGGAAGACAGAAATATATATATATTATTTTCATTTAGATAATATCCCCACTATGGTAAAGGTGATCTCTACTCTACTGGAAATCTATGTATGCCTTCTTTCTTGCACAAAAAACACGCAACAAATTCTTCCAAGATGGTTTTACTTTGTTTAATAATAGAACTACAGTGTGCAACGCACAGAGTGAAGCTTCAGGCAAAAATCACAAATACAAAGACTGCTTCGTTGCAGCCTCTTTTCAAGCTGTTCATGCAGAAAACACCTACCACATTTCTTACAACAGGACTATACAACTCGTGCCATATCTGGACTTGCTCTTTTTGACAGGTTCAGTGAATTCCAAGTTTCTTGTGTGAGGCATTGTTCATTTTGTGTGCAAGGCCATCTTTATCTATATTGGCACAGCTGTGCCTGCATGTAAAAGTATGCTAAAGGTTATAATAATCATTTAAAATTGCTGAAGTATCAGCACCCACACAATATCCGTTTTTCAACAACAGAACTGGCTTGTAACACAACGGAACCCCTTTATGGCAATTACTGACATACAACATGTGTCCTTGTTGTCTACACACGCACCTATGGCATTACTGCAGAAGAGCATTATAGTGTTTCCCAGGCCTGACATGACAAAAGAAAAAAGCTCTTTGCAATCCTCTGGCACTGTTTCACACATACGACTACCAACCGCCGGTGTTATTAATATTTGCTTATTTAGCAGAAGCCTTTATCCACGGCGACTGACAGAGACTAGGGTGTGTGAACTGTGCATCAGCTGCAGAGTCACTTACAACAACGTCTCACCCGAAAGACAGAGCACAAGGAAGTTCAGTGACTTGCTCAGGGTCACACAGTGAGTGAGCCGGGATCTGAACAGGGGACCTACTGGTTACAAGCCCTTTTCTTTAACTACTGGACCACACAGCCTCTTATTCAGATCTGGGGCCTCCCAGTCTTCACTTACAGCTCAGTTATATTTAGCAGTAATGCCTGCTCCAGCACAGTGTAGCACCCAGAGTTTAATTTGCAAGTGATTCTTGTGGAGGTGCAAGCTGGGCCCTGCCAGAGTACGGCTCTCCCATAACCCCTACTGCCTTCTGTCCACTCCTCTGCCTCTTTCCTTCCTTCCTTCCTTTCTCTCTCTCCCTCTTTGGGGACTCACTCTGCAGAGAGATTAGCAGGGAGCAGCGTACCCCACTCTTATCTGTTGACTCTTATCTCGATTCTCCTGTGTAACTGACACGTCTCAAAGGCTAGGGAGGCTGTGTTGGGTGCCCTGCTGGAGCTCAGCTTGTGAAGTGATCAAGCGCTCTTACGTGAAGTTGCTACTGCAAAACTGTTGTCTTACTCTGTTTGATGGAGCAAATAAACTGTTGTGCCTCTGCAAGAGGAAACAAAATGGGTTTAGATGATAGGTCTGGAATCGCATCCAGAGCTAGAAAGCAACGCAAACATATAGAAAAAATATATATATGAACAATATAAATATATATCAAATACATAAATCTCTTTGAAACAGCTCTGAAAAGCAAAGGTATTACACCGCTGTAATCCAGAAGGTGAAATTGTGGGTAGGTGAGCATTCAGACTGCAGTAATACTGGAGAGCGCATTCACATTTTAGAGATCCGTGATGTCTCAGCATGGAGAGACAACACATCCCGTTCTAACCCATGTGATTAATTCCTGATCAGTGGCTACACTGCCGTGCGTTTTAATGTGATTCTTGAGGCTTTTAAAGCTTTTAATACAGATTTGACAGGAAACGTCATCTCCATAGTGAAAAAGCACAGCAGCTTTCTTTGAAAAGAAGAGGCGATCCGAATGATGCGCCAGTGCTCAGGTACACACGAGCGCACTCTGACACAGCACAGTGGGTAACTGGTGGGGGCAGAACACTGACCTCTGGTGGTGGGCAGCATGTCGGACAGACCCTGCCAGGCCGTGACCATCTCGGGGTTCCTCTCCAGATCTGCAAAGTTTTTCCAGACACGGAGAGCCCCGTCATCTAGACAGAGAGAGAGAGAGAGAGAGAGAGAGAGAGAGAGAGAGAGAGAGAGAGACACAGCGTCATCAGAGAGAGCAACGGGAAGAACCCTCAGGGAGCCAACCCACCCACTCACACCTAACAAAGAAACTGAGGAGACCAACATGAGACTTACAAACAAGTGCAAACGAACTCCCCAGCTGGAGGGCAAGGCTGCAGGGTTACTGATCTGTTGTGCGTCACAACCTCTATTGACATGTGAAGTCTCTTATTAGCACTTAGCAAACCTCTCCATAGCAAAAGAGTTAACTGCAATCACTCCAGGGGAGCCCTGGTGCCTCATCTCCTCTTATACTGTATCACAGAATATCACTTACTCTCCTCTCTCTAGACAGGAACACATCCTTCTCATTAAATTTAAGAATCGCAGAGCAAACTAATTGCTGTCTCCAGCCCAGGGGCTTGGAGCACAGCCCCTCTCGGTAAGCTGCAATGATTAGAGAGCTGAGCCGAGCTAAGCCTTCTCAAAACTGTACATGAAAAGATGAGCTCAAAGTTTCTTCCCACTGATAAGGTTTGCTTGTGGGGAGTCAGGGGGGCACTACAAGGGACTGCTTCAGGCTGCACACTGGTGCTAACGAGAGACCTCAAGATACTAAAAACAGCCTTTCACTGCAGTTACCGGACACAGGCAAAGCCCTGGCGCATGCAGAGATCCTGCAATCATCACTCAGACCTGCAGCACTCTGCGTCGAGGCAGTGTCTTACCAGTGCAGCACACTGCACTGCTCCGGGATTAACTCAGGGATTTGCAATTGTGGGCTTTAACATTCAGTGAAATCCCCAATGCCCAAGATACAAAATCATTACAGTGAATTAGAAACGTTTTTATTTAAAATGTATCTTAATTAACATAACAAAATGCATGAAAGTCTTCCAACCAAATACCAGATTGACTAATGTATGCCCACTCACATGAAGTTAATGGAAATGTTAGACAGTGCGTCTCAGTGTCTGAGCGGATCTAAATTTCAATTAGCAAGCTTGAAGACTGAGAAACACTAAGCTTAAAAATCAATTACAAAACGAACACAGTGAGGAAGCTGGTTTGTTTCTGCATTAAAACTAAGAAGTGCAATGAAGCCGAGCGCTGAGGATATTATTTGACACATCCACAATGTTTTCTTTTCAGATCCTAGCCCTGTATTTAATGTATTATGCATTATTTTTCTTGTAAAGCGCTTTGTGATGGTGCTCTAGTGAATGGGGCTATATAAAATAAAGACTGATTGACTGTTTGATTGATTGATTGATTTATGAAAAGATTGAGAGCACAGCCTCGGACCCGCTGCACAGCCCTGTTGCCTTCTGCTACAGTACAGCATCTCACGCACTGGACTGGCTCTGCAGCTCTTAACAACGTCCCAGCATCGACTCACTCCACCTGCTCCAAACAGAACACCGCACTGTAGCCCAAAAGAAAGATCTGTTGCAGTTTAAAGGTTGCTATTTTTTTTTCACAAAAAAAAGTCTGGGAACAACTGTTCCATATCAAACTGCAGCCCAAGAGTGCATCTAACAGCAGGTCTGCCTGCCTGCACCGCTCATCACACACACTCGCTTGTTTGCCCTGTGATTCAGCAGAATTGAACTCCTTCCTTGGGCACAGATGCCCAGGGTGGTGGGTGAAACAGGCAGCCAGAAAACAAGCCTGTTGTAATTTATACAGAACTAATTCCAACCCACAGAACACGGAATGAGCCCCAGGCAACCATCTTTACTGTGCTAGCGAACAGGCTGATTAGCAATTCATCACCACACTCACTCACACAGAGGGTTTCACTAGCAGGGAGCAAAGCAGCTCCTCTACAGGGCAGTGGAGCGCCTTCCTCTGGCCAGTGCTGAATCCCTCTGGCTCTCAGAGTGAATGTGTGTTCTGATCCACAGCTCCTCAGTGCCGTGTCCCTCTGGCTCTCAGAGTGAACGTGTGTTCTGATCCACAGCTCCTCAGTGCCGTGTCCCTCTGGCTCTCAGAGTGAACGTGTGTTCTGATCCACAGCTCCTCAGTGCCGTGTCCCTCTGGCTCTCAGAGTGAACGTGTGTTCTGATCCACAGCTCCTCAGTGCCGTGTCCCTCTGGCTCTCAGAGTGAACGTGTGTTCTGATCCACAGCTCCTCAGTGCCGTGTCCCTCTGGCTCTCAGAGTGAACGTGTGTTCTGATCCACAGCTCCTCAGTGCCGTGTCCCTCTGGCTCTCAGAGTGAACGTGTGTTCTGATCCACAGCTCCTCAGTGCCGTGTCCCTCTGGCTCTCAGAGTGAACGTGTGTTCTGATCCACAGCTCCTCAAAACTGTGTGTTTGAAACCAGGCTCTTGCCACTGCAGTATTCTTTACACAAATACTGTAGCTGGATGTGCCACTTATTAGGGTTGTGCAACTTTTTAAGTTTGATCAAAATTGAGTTTCCTCACCGCCCCCACGCCTGCCGAAAGGCAAAAAAAAGAAGATAACAAAAGAAGGTATAACTGTCTTCGAGGGCTTTATTGAACACATATATTAACACCTCCACAAATACAAACATTTTAGCTCTTTGTTTATTGATTTTAAATCACCCAGCAAGGTGCTGACACAGACAATACAATAGACAATACCTGTCCTGTTAAAATGGTAGGTTGCCCAGCACCCGGGACTGGTGGGTTTGTAAAGCACGGAATGGACCGTGGATCTAAATGGAGTTATTTCCCCACACAGCTATCACAGCGATTCACATGCCCGCTGCTCTCTGGTTTACCTGCGCAGGTGTGTTCCTCATCGAGCTCTCCCTTACCTGTAGCTGTGAGCAGCAGAGAGCAGTCATGCCCATTGAGATACTCCATGGCAGTGATCCGGGTGTAGCGAGGGTTCCCATTGTAGAAATAATCCAGCTTCTCTCCCTTCTCCCAGTCCCAGAAACTGTGTGTGTCGGAGGGGGGAAAGGGACAGAGAGCTTGGGGTTAGGGAGCTGCTCACTGTGCTTCACTGTGACTCGCTATCCCTGTGGATGACCGTGCCAGATCAGACCCTTACCAGATGCTGTCCTTGTCTGCCACAGCGATGCACGGGTTGAAGGGGTGGAACTTGACCACTGAGGGGACCCCGGGGTTCCTGTTGATGAAGATCTGGTCATCCAGACGGGTTATACCTGCAGAGCAGAGAGAGGGAGAACAAAAGCACAGGGAGGGCGGAGATGACTACCCACCCAGTACAGCGTGTGTCACAGTGAGTACTACCGGGTCCTGTGTGTGCCAGTACGTGTGTGCGTGTGTGTGCAGCAACGTGTTAGTGAGCGTGTTGTGTATGTGCATGCATGTCTTTACTCTGTATATTAATTGGTCTCTCTGGCACTGCACCGTCCCACTCAGGGTTAAGCAGATACAAAGAGCCGGGCTGACCTGAGGAACTCAACCATTCTCTTTGTATTCTAGTCTGACTTCACAGGGGGAACTGGGAAGTTCAGCAGCCAGAAACTATGAAACAGATTAAATGCAGTGACTCATCCCAGGCTACCAGCGCTCTGAATCAAGGGGAGGTGGAGGAGGGCGGCATCCTACACTGAGGTGGGATATCCTGGAACAACTCCATCCACTGCTCCTGCAAGGAACTCCGAGAGACACTGCAAAATCTCCATTGTGCTGCTTCTTGCTGGGGTGGGGCAGTGCAGTACAGGCAGTAATCAGCCGTGCTCACCTCTCTGCGTGATGCACTGGCTCTGCCGCCTCACCAGGGCGTTCCTCAGGAATCTCCACTCGCGCTCCTTTCTCACGTGGCTCTCCACATCGTGCTCCTCCGGGATCTGAGGACAGAGACAGCAGGTTACACCGTGTGTCCCTCACTGAGCAGCAGGGGCAGACACTGCAGCTTCATTGTCACTGCCCAGCACAGTGCACACAGAGCCTTGCTGCAGCTTCATTGTCACTACCCGGCACAGCGTGCACATAGAGCCATGCTGCAGGTGCTCTTAAAGAAGTGAAGGACTTGGCAACATAGACTGTAAAGATTGTAAAGCATTGCTAGTGCTCAGTGACACCCTGATCTGCATCGCTGGTTCGCTGTGGTTTCTTACACACTGCTTTGTCTCAAGCCAGTGAGCAAAGACGGTCTTTCAAAAGCTAGTGTAGTACAACAAAGCAGAAGGAATTTCTGTTTTAACGATTCAGTCTAGGATGAAAATAAGCTCCGGAAGGTAACTGGGTCAAGCATTCTAGTCTGGGAAAAAAAAAAAAAAACTGTTTTTTTTTAATGTGTTTGTTTGTTTAGTAAATCACTTAGATCCTATTGAAATAAATGCTGTGCCGCACAGAGAGGCAAGTAATGTGTTTCATCTGGGAAGCCAGGGCAAAATCTCAGGAACTCAAACATCATTTAACAAAGTGCCAACGCCTTAATATTTCACTCCTTTCCGGAACAGTCCCATATGGTTACAAGCGATAATGAAGCAGCACTCAGAGGTCAATTATTTAAGATTGACTCAGGCTGCCAATTACAGTGAATCTCGTGCCTTTGGGGAGCATTAAAATTCACTTTTACTTTTGCTTAATAAAATCGAGAGCTCACAATGTATCTTAATTCCAGACTCAGAGCATCCCTTGACAACTGCCAAGCTCTCCTAGGTTCTGGCTCTAAATATCTACAGTACAGACACCACTGAGCCAGTCCAGGTTTTACAGCGAGCTCCAGATCCAGGATGAGTGACAGGAAGCACTGCTGAGCTCTACTGGGTTGGATTCAGCTCATTGTAAAATCTGGACTGGCTCGGTCCGTATTGACGGGCAGTAGGAGTTTCATTGCAGGGCTGAAGAAGATACTGTTTGTTTAAAACTCTGCAGACTTGTATAGCGGTCAAGGGAAACTCAATCAAAACTGCAGACTGCACTGACAGCACAGGAAATAAAACTCAAACGTGCAGAACATCAACCTCTAATATAGGAATATGAATCAGAATAAGACACAAACTATTTCAAATGGGTTATTCTCTACCTGAAAAGTGACCTGGGTGTGAAAGTGTTCATTAGGGGAGACTTGCAGCTTTCTGCATTGCTCTTCTCATACCTTCATGACTGGCTGTGCGAAGTACTTGGCGCTCCAATCACAGAGGCCGGTCTGCATCGCCGCGGTGATGAAGTTCCGGTGCCCCACCCCCTCGTCCCCATCATCGGCACCCTGAAACAGAGAAAGCATCAGGACTGGGACCGGGGGGCGGTGCGTCAGGAGGATGGGGATGGAAGGTAGATGCATCTTATCATCTAGGTGTGAACTGAGTATGTAAGCCTCTGACTTAGCACTGTCACTGTTTATTCCTCAGGAGTTTTCATGACTTCTCCTAACTTCGTGTGATGAACTTGGAAACCCAGAAAATCTACCACGTCTGCCATTGCCCTGGACTGATCATGCACACAAACATTATAGTTTAGAGTCAATGTTGACAGATGTAGCCAAATTCTCAACTTAATAGGAGGGTGAAGGAGAGGGATGGGAGGTGAGAGCTCTGGGCAGAAGTCAGAGATGGATGTTTAGGTAGGGAGGTGGGGGGGGGGGTCGAATGGAGGGTAAGGGCTAGGGGCTAGTGTTAAAGGACAGAAGAGAGAGGCTGTACCTGGTCTGGACCTTTGTCGAACATTTTGCGCGTCCTGGTGAACTGGTGCGAGTGTGGCGCCTGACCGCCCAGGGTGGGAGTGTAGGGGGGCCGGGCCGAGGGAAGCTCTCTCCCTGCTGGCTTTGGGACCTCGTTGGTCAGGCTGGAGCTGCTGGTGCTTGGCATCGGGGGCGAGCCTCTGGAACAGGGGGGACACAAGAGAGATCAGAGTCCTGCGAGGACAGGGTCACAGCCTGGGCCAGACAGCGGGGTGGAGACACACAGGTGAGAGGGGAATGCATGCGTGGGTCGGTGGACTCAGTGCTCAGAGAGAACAGGATGGACACGCAGAGAAGAAACCTTTCATTCCTGTCCTCTAGGGTTTGAGTATGGAGGACTTGTTTGATTAAATTAGATTTAACACAGGAGGGCTCAGGATCTGACCGTGTTTAAATGAAAGAGTTGGGAGCGCACTCACCCGACCTGGTGGATGTGGATGCCCTTACTGGTGGGGCTGGCTGGGGCAGACTGGGTGAGGGAGCCGGAGTCCAGTATCCTCTGGGGCCGAGCGTTCATGGTGGCCTGGGGAGTGAGAGTGAGAGAGCAGTGAACAGTGACCCATTGTGTCTCTGCCCATGATCACTCTTTAAATAATGTTGTTCGGCCATTTCCTCCAGAGCACTTTCTCCTCTCTCAGTGCAACGTTTCCAGGATATCCGATTGCAGCGATGGGACAGCCTGCTTTTAGTGAGAGGATCAATAGGCAGCAGGCAGCAATGTAATTAATCAGGTACATTTCTTGTACTTGGAGGCGAAGCAAAGGTGCGAGAATGCGAATCAGGGGATTTCCTGTGCAAGCAGGAAAGCGCTCTTGTGGTGATGCAGTTTGAGGAGATCAGGACAGTATTTAGTGGTTAAGTACACTTGTGTGTGAAAAGAACATGTTGATCTAGCATGATCTAGCATTGCTGTGCACAGGGGAATCCCACGCATCTAACCCTACATATTACTGAAAGAAAAAATGCGCTGCCTGCACTTTAAAAATAGACGACAATAATTAACCCAGCAGATGGGAAAACTAATCATTATATGGAGAATTCATGTATGTGTGTATTGCCTTTATTACAAAATATATATGAAAAAGAGTGTTCAAAGAGATTATTAATTCACTAAACTACTGTCCTATACTGTAGAAACAGAGCTTGCTGTTATCACTGTGCAGTAGAAAAGCAACATGCATGACACGGACACATCAAGAAGGATGACACGTGCTTTCTGTCTTGGGCTTGGCCAATTGCCCAGAAAAACCCTCCTCTAGCAACATTTATATATATATATATATATATATATATATATATATATATATATAATATATATATATATATATAATATATATATATATATACTCTTATATAGTGCAATGTGTTTTATAACCCGACTCCCAGAGCCTCTATCACATTAGGACATGTGAAATATCCTGCGTTATATTTCTGGGAAAAATAAGAAATAAAAACAGATAAGTGAATCTCACAGGCTCAGAGGAGCTCGGCATTAAAAACAGCGCAATGAAGTCTTATGTAATGTGCTGCACTGTTTATAATGGACGAACACACTGCTTATCGACAAGGAATTGATGGTACTCCAGTTCTCATAAACAATGCCGGGTGAAAATAAAGTTGAATTACACAAGTGGCTGTCTTCATTGATTTATTACGCCTTTCTGTCCCCCATCCTCCTTCAGCTGGCGTTTTTACAACCGAATTTATTCCTGCACTTGTCCACAGCGCTGCACTTTAGGGGTTGAGAATAAGATTTATCAATGCACAATTACAGCGCAGTAACACACATTTATTTTCACATTTAACTACTGTATTAACACTGAATAAATACAAATCAGAGAGGTTCTGTGTCAGCCACCTAAACATTACTGCCCTGTCAACATGCAGAGGGGAGTACTGTACCCACTGTGTAGAAATCCCTCCTTCCTCTTTCAAATCACACGCAGAGGGGAGTACTGTACCCACTGTGTAGAAATCCCTCCTTCCTCTTTCAAATCACACGCAGAGGGGAGTACTGTACCCACTGTGTAGAAATCCCTCCTTCCTCTTTCAAATCACACGCAGAGGGGAGTACTGTACCCACTGTGTAGAAATCCCTCCTTCCTCTTTCAAATCACACGCAGAGGGGAGTACTGTACCCACTGTGTAGAAATCCCTCCTTCCTCTTTCAAATCACACGCAGAGGGGAGTACTGTACCCACTGTGTAGAAATCCCTCCTTCCTCTTTCAAATCACACGCAGAGGGGAGTACTGTACCCACTGTGTAGAAATCCCTCCTTCCTCATCCAGGGGTGGGGCCCCAATGCAATGTGAACGGATACCCCACAGAAACACCAAAGACCACAGAACCTGCATCTCAGAAAGCAAGTCTGTATAACGCACTTGCAAAAAATCCTTCTGCAATAAGATTTACTACAGCATTAGCTTTATATCTTAAAATATGTCTCTATGATGAGACAAGAGAACGGCTGGTGATACTGTGTTGGTGAAGAACTATTAAAATGGGGAATTGGGTGATTTGCCGACCTGTGTACAGGACAGCAATAGTTATCTCTCATTCATCACAGTGTTATTTCTAGAAGCCTTTTCACTTGCCAGTGCCCTAAAGCATCAAGGGCTCCCCAGGAGAGACTCTCTTCTGATAAACATTTCCATTACGTCTCAAAGTGCTCCTTCCTGTTCAATCATTCAGCAGCCACAACTTGCCAGGAACGTACTGAACACTTTTCACAATTCCATCCTCCTCCAATTCTTGTAATTCAGTCATTACACCCACACCTAGAAGCGTAGTGATATTAAAAGACTTTGCACATTTTAAAAGGACGCGATCATCTCAGATTTGTCGGGAAGTAACTTTTCTTTAAACTTTTCTTTTCCAGTTGAAGTTTGAACATGCAGGCAGGCGAGTGATGGAACGAGACGTTCCCCTGTACTTTCCTCCTGTATATTCTCTCCAGCCAATTAAAACAATTCAAGTCTAGATCAATGTCAGCCTTCTGTGAAAGTCTGTCTGTTTTAAGATACTGTAAAAACCCTTTAGGTGTCTTGAACAGAAAGCAGCTCTGAAGTGTAGTTACCCTAAGCAGAAAAAATGGCTTTGATCGCTAAAACTGAGCAGAAAACGACAAAAATGAATGAAATATTACCAGGAGGGGAAATGTTTGGAGAGAAATTACTGCAGGGTTGTTATATCCACTGTATTCAATCTATTGTAACCAAATCAAGGAAATAATTTGTTTTATCCTGGAGAAATACTTTATTGTGCATGTGTGTGGAGCTGTATTTCCAAAGCTCAAGTTAAAAAGAGTTTTGTATGGAGGGGCTTCAGGGAGCCATCCCTGCTTAATTGCCTTTGCACAAACTAAACTGCTTCCATCCCAGAGGAGCAGAAATGCAGAGCTCGGCCCAGGCTGTCCTGAGAAAGGCTGCTCCTGCCTCTCTCCTCTGGTCCACCTCACACTTTCCACAGAGGAGGAGGGCAGAGAGGAAGAGAGACAGAAGATTGAGAAGCATCAGTACGAGAAAGGGAAGCCAGTCCTGAGATGAGAGCACACAGGCACTGCACTACCTTGTACGCGATGCTGTTGAGCACCTTCATGGCCAGGTCATACACTTCGGGGTACGGGTCAGCAGCCAGGTGGAGCAGCACCCTCCAGATCTGAGTGTAAACACTGTTAAAGGACACCCCTGCAACACAAAAAAGGACTTGTGAGCACTTGGCCTGACCCTAGTACATCATCAAGAACTTACATCAAACACTCAGTTATGGATTCTGAAGTCAAGTGGTGCAAACTACCAAGAATGAGAACATGCAAGACAAGCATTCCACTAAAGAGAGGGAAGCTGTAAGGAAAATAATCACAATACAGCACACAGTATGAACGACTCGCAGTGACTGCAATCATTAAGAACACATTCAAGAGGCGCTGAAGCCATTTCAAGCTGTGTGCAGAACCTTGCGAGGCGTGACCGAGACAATACGGAAAGCTGCTCTGCATTAGCATGGCCACGTGTACCGGCTGCACTCCTGAAATCCCTTGTGAGAGGCTGGCAGATTGAACGAGGGCAGCCGCTGCTCCGAAGCCTGCCTGCCTGCAACAGGAACGGCAGCTGTGAGCAGCGCTCGCTGCCTGAGCTCTGCTGATCTGTATGCATGGTGCACTTTCTCTCTCTGACTGTGTAGGTTATGCAAGGACTGTTGGGAACCATGAAAGGCTTGCTGCTGAGGAGAGGCTCCGAGCGCTACCTTTCAGCTATGGAGCTCATTAACACATGCAACCCCAGCCTGGGCATCAAAACAATTCACTTTGCACACACACACCCACACACACTGGCACAGACACCCACACCTCAAAGCACCCGCTTGAGAAGAAAGGTAATTATTCAAATGCTTCAGGCAATTTGAAATTATGTCAAAATAAATGATACGATAATGAATCTATAATCAAGTGATGTGCTGAGAAAATGCATTTCAATCTGAATTAGCATAATCATAGTGTTGAGCAGAATGAAAAACACTAATGAAACACGGTCTGAAAAGATTACATTAAAAACAAAGACAGAGAATTAACCAGCCATAATGGAGAAGCACTCATCAGGTGTTTGTGTGTGTGAGACACAAGCTGACGTTGTTCTGTTTCTAAATAATGAATCTGTAACTGATGCACAGACATGGTGAAACAATTACAAGGGCTACAACAAGGAACTACGCAAGCAGCAGTGTGGATAACAAGAACGCTGGCTTTCAAGTAGAAATCAGAGCGTACTGATCACAGAGCTCAGGGTTCACCTAAGGCTGCCCAGCTAAGTGGCTGTCACCTCCCAGCTGAAAAATCCAGAGCCGCCTGTCTTGCAGACGCTAGTGTGCCTTTAACGATAAGGATTGATTGCGCTGCTGGCAGACTAGATCACTTCAGCGTGCTGGGTGAGAAAAATAAATCTTGGAACCACCTGTTGCTGTTACATCTTGACACTACATTTAGCCAAGCAGACAGTTTCAAGCACTTCGAAAGGATGGCTAAAAACATAAATAACTCATTGTTTTCGAAGTCAAATTAGTGACAATGATGAACGTGAAAATTACCAAACCAAAATGGATGATGAAAAAGAAAATGTGGAAAATGAAAAAGAGCAGCCTGATACAGTCAAGGAACAGCAGCTTGTTAAAATAGAATGGGAAGAACCGCAAGAGGGGCCGGTGCGTACAAAGCAGTGGGGATGATGGGGATGATGCTATGTGGTGGGGGAAAATGGAAATGGCTTTTTTACTGCAAGGAATTGGGTGGAATGATGTGCAAGCTCTGCCAGAAACACAAAAAAAAAGGAAGTGAATGGAGCAGTGTAGCCTGGGTATGAATTAGGATGGATTATTATTCAATGTCTTATTATTCAAATTCTTTGTGTTATTATAATTTAAGGTAAGGCATTTTATTTTTCCCGGCTATAATACCCTGCCGTCCAGCTATACAGAATTCCCGGGGAGAACCCTGGAGCTGCTCCCTGCAGTCCTTACCCCAGTCATGGAGAAATTCTGCCACTACATGCCTCACTGTATTCTCATCAATACAGAGAAACAAGCCCCAGCATTGAGGCAACACATCATAGCACATGAGTGTGGAACATGCTTCTGAAAGGACTCGTACCAGTAATACACACTGTGAGTGATGGACACTGTTCACTGTGGGTAAGTTGGTATTGTACCAGCCGTCACAACACAAAGAATGTATGAGTGGCAGCTAACTGCGGGCAATCGATGCATGACGATAGGATTCTTTTAACAGTACAAAAGGAAATCTGCTCAGAGTCAGGCTCAGTCTTCAGCAGGTACTGTAATGCAGCTTAAAAAACGAAGACATAGTACAAAACATAACACCATCAGCAATAGCGCCTTCAGACTGCAACCCCACTGCTGCTGCTCTCTGCTCAGCCTCTCAGGGTGTCCTGATTGATAAAACGGAGCAGATTTCCTCCTTAGTAATTTGAGGGTTATCTCAAAGCTGAGACTTTTTCATTATCATGGATTATGCAAAGTCACCAGAATATGGGCTCAGCAGGGGTCTGTAAGAAATCATTATATTGAAGTTCATGTTGTGTTATGAATTTTAAAGTGCTTGCATAACCTGCTCTCGTTTACACACCAATCAGTAAACAAGATGTGAGAAATCTCTGGGGCTTCCGGTGCATGAAGCAGCTATTGAAATGCAGCCATCTGAGAAGAGTAGGAGGCCAGGAAAGCTGTGTGATGTGGGGGTTACAACCACTCTGGAACAGCGAGGAGAGGGGGTTACAGGCTCTATAAAAGTGAGGAGAGAGGGGTACAGGCTATAGAACAGTGAGGAGAGGGGGGTACAGACTAGAACAGTGAGGTTGTGGGGGTGTGGACTCTAGAACAGCGAGGTTGTGGGGGTGCGGACTCTAGAATAGCGAGAAGTGTGGGGGTGTGAACTCTAGAACAGCGAGGAGTGTGGGGGGTGTGGACTCTAGATACTGTTCAGGATACTGTTCATTCTCGAGCAAAGATCAATAGTGGAATTCCCATTTCTCTGGGGGTTGGCAGACAGTAAATGGGTTATCGAAACTCTCCTGGAATTTCTCAACTAGAAAAAGCACTCTGAGCCCTACAGGGAGCAAGGGCTTGCATGTCGGACAAACACACCAATGTAGAAGAGAGACACATCACACCAATACAGTCCTGCTGTCAAACCCAGCCTCCTTCCCAAGGGAAGCAAGCTCCTGCTTCCTACAAAGGGCCCCCTTCATTAGGAAGCACTCCAGTGTCCAATCCCAGCACCCAACCCTAACGCTGCAGTCTGAACTCACCGATGAGCGAGTTGAGCGAGGAGTAGGAGCTGACCCTCCTCATCTTGTCGATGGTCTCGAAGGACAGGATGTACTCATCGTTGTCGGGGCTGCCCAGTGTGCTGCTCGCACTGCTGCTGGTGCTGAGGTTCCCAGGAGAGAAAGTGATGGGGCCCCCTACTGACCAGGAGGAAGAAGAGACAGTGAACAGCGAGTCGTCCGTCGTCGTCCCCTCGCTCCCTGCCCTCAGAGCCCCCCTCTCTTCCCTCTCTCCCATGTCTTACCCTCCTCGCTGATGATCAGGTTCTGCAGCCCCCCTGCTCTCAGAGCTCCCCTCTCTCTCATGTCTTACCCTCCTCGCTGATGATCAGGTTCTGCAGCCCCCCTGCTCTCAGAGCTCCCCTCTCTCTCATGTCTTACCCTCCTCGCTGATGATCAGGTTCTGCAGCCCCCCTGCTCTCAGAGCTCCCCTCTCTCCCATGTCTTACCCTCCTCGCTGATGATCAGGTTCTGCAGCCCCCCTGCTCTCAGAGCTCCCCTCTCTCTCATGTCTTACCCTCCTCGCTGATGATCAGGTTCTGCAGCCCCCCTGCTCTCAGAGCTCCCCTCTCTCTCATGTCTTACCCTCCTCGCTGATGATCAGGTTCTGCAGCCCCCCTGCCTCAGAGCTCCCCTCTCTCTCATGTCTTACCCTCCTCTGATGATCAGGTTCTGCAGCCCCCCTGCTCTCAGAGCTCCCCTCTCTCTCATGTCTTACCCTCCTCGCTGATGATCAGGTTCTGCAGCCCCCCTGCTCTCAGAGCTCCCCTCTCTCTCATGTCTTACCCTCCTCGCTGATGATCAGGTTCTGCAGCCCCCCTGCTCTCAGAGCTCCCCTCTCTCTCATGTCTTACCCTCCTCGCTGATGATCAGGTTCTGCAGCCCCCCTGCTCTCAGAGCTCCCCTCTCTCTCATGTCTTACCCTCCTCGCTGATGATCAGGTTCTGCAGCCCCCCTGCTCTCAGAGCTCCCCTCTCTCTCATGTCTTACCCTCCTCGCTGATGATCAGGTTCTGCAGCCCCCCTGCTCTCAGAGCTCCCCTCTCTCTCATGTCTTACCCTCCTCGCTGATGATCAGGTTCTGCAGCCCCCCTGCTCTCAGAGCTCCCCTCTCTCTCATGTCTTACCCTCCTCGCTGATGATCAGGTTCTGCAGCCCCCCTGCTCTCAGAGCTCCCCTCTCTCTCATGTCTTACCCTCCTCGCTGATGATCAGGTTCTGCAGCCCCCCTGCTCTCAGAGCTCCCCTCTCTCTCATGTCTTACCCTCCTCGCTGATGATCAGGTTCTGCAGCCCCCCTGCTCTCAGAGCTCCCCTCTCTCTCATGTCTTACCCTCCTCGCTGATGATCAGGTTCTGCAGCCCCCCTGCTCTCAGAGCTCCCCTCTCTCTCATGTCTTACCCTCCTCGCTGATGATCAGGTTCTGCAGCCCCCCTGCTCTCAGAGCTCCCCTCTCTCTCATGTCTTACCCTCCTCGCTGATGATCAGGTTCTGCAGCCCCCCTGCTCTCAGAGCTCCCCTCTCTCTCATGTCTTACCCTCCTTGCTGATGATCAGGTTCTGCAGCCCCCCTGCTCTCAGAGCTCCCCTCTCTCTCATGTCTTACCCTCCTCGCTGAGGTTCAGGTTCTGCAGGCTCTTGTTGAGGTTGCGCACCGTCGTGGCGGCCCGGATGTTCCCGTACGAGCTGACAGAGCGAAGGCGTGGGATGGCAGGACTGTCCCTCAGTGGGTTCAGGTTTCCAGCCTCTGAGCACAAAACACAGAACAGGATTATCAATAATCATTTTTTAGCAGAATAATTGATTGAGACCAACAGATCATGGTCCAGCCCCAGCTCTCTGCAGCAGGTACCTGTTGTGCTGGCAAGAGAGGGAACAGCATAGTTCCTCTCCTCCTCCATGAACTGCAGAGCCACGGTGCAGAAGTTGCTCTCGTACTGAACCACAAGGTGACTGAGCGCCACCACCAGCTCCTGCAGGAAAACAGCAAGCAGAGAGGGGATCAGGCGAGCGTTAACCCCAAACAACACTGCCCAGAGACCCGTGACACGCTGCCAGGGCACGGCCGGGCTACACAGCCCTTCAGCCGC
Organism: Polyodon spathula; assembly: GCF_017654505.1. NCBI lineage: Eukaryota > Metazoa > Chordata > Actinopteri > Acipenseriformes > Polyodontidae > Polyodon > Polyodon spathula. The sequence goes on along the minus strand of NC_054554.1, from coordinate 30,381,425 downwards.
TCACCCACCTTGCGCACTACAGGGCTGCCGTCGTTGAGGAGCTGCGCCAGCATCATGGCCACATTGTGGTCGATCGTGGTCGAGTGGTCTGTCCGCTCAGCCGAGTTCCCCATGAAAGAGCCCAAGGCAAAGACCGCGGCACAGCGGACCTGTAGGGAAGCAGTGAGAATTGAGGACATTTGCTGTATAGCCAGTGAGCTACTTTACATTGGAAGCACATACCATACCCTCGTGCATACAGTATATAAAGCAGACCAAATGCTGTGTTCTGCTTGCTATGCTCCAGCAGAGCATGTATGTGATAACCTCCTACTGCTGCAAGTTGTAGCGATGGGGGACTTCAAGTCCTTTGGAAAGGGAGATTTCAAATTATTTAGTGGCACTAAGGCGTTGTGCAAATACTAGGTCAGACAAACAATCTTCATTGCGGTTCTTTTTAACAGTGAATTACGGGGTTAACTAATCTTTTACACTTAATTCCAGATCCCCAAACCCCCCCCCATTTTAATTTTTGTGCTATCATCACTTGCCGTCTGCACAGCTCGTTTAAATCACATTACTGGCAGGAACACTCCTGCTTCCTGCACAAGATAACAAGTATGCCAGGCTCTCCAGCAAGCACTTCCAAACCACAATGCGGCCATTGCTCTACCGGCGGAGGAGAGGAGAGGCGAGGGGAGGAAAGGAAAGGGGAGGGGAGGAGAGGACTGGCTACTATACTGCACTGCAGCCCTGCAGTCAAGACGGAAATGAGTGCAGATTCAGGGAGATGATCAGGCTGCAGCGTGCTGGAGAATTAGCTGTGTATTCAATCAGAAAGAGGAGGCGTCACTGGGGGACTCTTCATTTTTCCAGTAATAACACTCAGGAGTATCAGTGCAGCTCTCCTGACAACAACAAGTGCTGCTGGTATTATTGCCAGTATGTTTCATTTTAGGTTTAAATAAAAATACTGTTATTCTTTATTGCCTACATATTGAGCCATAGTCTTTCTAGGGAGCACAAACAGATTTAGATGGGCACCCCCTTATAAAAACAAAACGTCAATATTTCCATTGTAATACTATGCGTTTACCACTGTTTCAGATGTTTTGCCATGTTTCTTAACTTGCTTTACCACACCTCTCTGGGTTTTACAATGCTAGTCTATGAATTCACTGTGCTTTACTACATATGCTATGCTTTTACTAGAGTAAACTTTTTAAAGGGGTGTAGCACGCAGCCATACAGGGAGCTCCCGTTTCCCAAAGCACAGCCCCACCCCGCACCTCTGGAATGGGGTCTGATAGCAGGCTGTAGAGCTTCTCGTGGGCGCTGTCCCGCACGCCGCACCAGCGCGCAGAGTCGAAGTTCTGCCAGATGCGTCCCAGACAGATGGCTATCCACTGGCGCAGGAGAGGATGAGGGTCATTGAGCTGCTCCAAGCAGATTGCAATGAGGTTCCCCTGCAGACAGGCCTCCTGAATAGAGAGGGGGAGAGAGAACCAGTCGCTAGCAATGCAGAGCCCCATCTGGGTCACTCTGTACTGGCTCGTGAAGGATCGCTGTGAGCACCCTCGTCGTTTTCAAAGGGAACTGATCGGATTCTCTCAGATTTCTTCCTCTCACTCACCTGCCCTGTGTTGTAGCTGTTCACGATCACTGCCAAGATGAAAGCTGCCATGGTCCTGTGCTCTGCCTGGAATACGCAAAAGGAACATTTTTAAAAACGTTACAAAAACCTTCTGCCAAGAGTGGCCGGGTGGTGCAGCGTGCATATTCCCCCAGCTTTAAAACACTAGACCTGGGTTCAAATCGGGTCACAACAGAGAGAGAGAGAGAGCCTCCAAACTCACCGGCATGTAGGGGTCCGCTAAGACAGACAGGAAGTACTTGTGGCCGTTGTCCTTCACAAGATCAGCTTGGCACGACTGCAACGACAAACACTTTGACGAGTGAGGCGCTCGAATGAAGAGCTGACCGCAGTAGTTCGTTTTTGAGAGTTACCACAGAAGTACTGGATGTCCTGACCTATATTCTCACCCAGGGTCCTTATACCAGCCTTACTTACTGTTTCTTCTAGAAAAATGTAATTTGAACAACAAGCACCCTGGACACAGATTATTAGAGCAGGTATCAGTCTCCACACCGGCTTGATCCCAACAAAATCTCAGCAATTACACTGGCTTCAGAAAGGTCACTCGCACAGGCTCGCGGGCTGCTAATCCCCAGGATCAGGGGCTACAAAAGAACAAACAGCAGAAGGGAGGGAGAGTAGAGACGAGCACTGGGTACTCACGCTGTCCACGGCCAGGATTTTGGCCCAGATGAACACTAGCAGTGGCCGCAGCTCCCGAGCTGAACTCTGCAGGAGTTTGAGGACGTAGGGGAAGATCCCGACAGACAGAGCCTGGGGGAGGCAGAATGAGAAACACTCAGAATCTACCGACAGTGTGTGTGTGTGTGTGTGTGTTGTGTGTGTTGTGCGTGTGAGCCTGTGAGTGTGTGTGTGTGTGTGTGTGCCTGTGTGTGAGCTTGCGTATGTGTGTGTGTGTGAGTGTGAGCGTGGGCCTGTGTGTGTGTGAGCCTGTGTGCGTGTGCATGTGTGTGTGTGCGTGCCTGTGTGTGAGCTTGTGTATGTGTGTGTGTGTGAGTGTGAGCGTGGGTGTGTGTGTGTGCCTGTGTGTGTGTGAGCCTGTGTGCGTGTGCATGTGTGTGTGTGCGTGCCTGTGTGTGAGCTTGTGTACGTGTGTGTGTGTGGGTAAGTATTACTATCAATATGGGGACAAGAGTATCAGACTCACCAGACTGACGGCCCACGGGCCCAGGTCCAAGAAGCGACCCAGCAGGTCCAGCGCTCGGAGCCGGTGCACCTGACTCAGGAGGACCTGAAGGAAGACAGGGAGCAGAAACGAGAGCTCACTTTCAGCTGCAGACGTGTATCCCGTGAGTACCTCCTCTATATTTTACAGTAATAGTGTTCTCCATGTCTCGCTATGCCTGTACAGTATGTGCACTTAGACACACTGCATTCTGACAACGATTCTCATGCAACGATTTGTTGACATGACTGTATGACTATAGAATTCACTACATTACGCTTTCAGATTGTGCTTTCTGGTGGAATGGGTGTGGCCACAGATTGCTCCTGTTCTACTGGAACTCATTTCAGAAACACAAGAAGCAACCGACCAAAGGAGAACTCTGGGATTAAAGCCACGGCACACCCTTCACCTTCATCAATCTTGCCATTAATTGGGAACGACATCCAAAGAGGCTCACGGCTGATGACTGAGATCTTCTGCAATTCATGTTCCAGAGGTGGATTAGCGGACAGATGGCAGGCCTGCACAGCAGAATTAAGCCTGTCCTTTGTATTAATATCCAGTGGGCCCAAATAGCAAGTCAATCCCTTCAGAAGCCTCGTACCACCGAACAGAAACTCAAACACAGAGCAACTGGCAGCAAGGCTGCAATCTGGAGACAGAGCCAGGGGGGGTGGGGGGCGACAGACAGATCAACTTGCACAACTGCAACAGATGTGCAATCTTCATATTTACACAGCAATAAAAAATAAGAAAACAAGAGCGATCCATTGAAATAATGAAATCTGCTCGTTCATACACGGGCTGCACATGACCACCTGTAAATAAATTCCTCCATATGGGATCTGAATCTGACATTTAAAAAAGGCGAGTGTTTCATGGAATGACAGCGATAAAACCTCGGTGGAGCCTCGCAGACGCACACACGCTTCCGATACGCACACACCTCACACGGGTAAACCAGGGTCAGCAGTCCACACCACCACTATCTGCACCCCCTTCTTTCATTCAGGGGCAACTGTAATACACGTTGGTGTGGGGCACACAGACACAGAGCACATGATCTTTCTCCTGCACAGCTGCAAAGTCTTTACTAACTCATTTACCCGGGAGAGACTGAAATTCACCTCTGGAATCAGAAAGGTCAGGTATTGCCTCTGCTAACAACAATACAGCACACATTCCATTGTTTTTCATTCTATATGCATACAAACAAATATATATATATATATATATTGCTTTCGATCTCTAACGACCTTGGTAGAATGAAAGCATTGCCCAGAGGTGCAAGACCACCCCCCCTCTCCACCCGCTGCTGATCCAACAACACCCCCCTACGCGTCTTAACTGATGGGTTATGATACACTGCACAGATTTCAAAGCAAGCGCCTCTATCACCACCTTCATCAGCAGCAGTGTGATTTTCTAACAGCTGGCTATATTACAATGTGTCAGAATGTTGCTGTTTGTTTGCATTTGTAGTGTGTGTGTGTGTGTGTGTGTATGTGTGTGCGTGTGTGTGTGTGTGTGTGTGTGTGTGTGTGTCTATTGTTTAACTGAAGAGAGAAAGCGCAAGACACAATGAATCACGTTGTGGGGTACTAGACCCCTTTCAGGGAAGCACCCCAGTCTCCAGGTCTTGTAAAGGTACCCCAGGGGTGCAGTTTTTACATGCCGAGGGGGAACCCCACAGTATCATAGCCCGTCCCGTCTTCCCTCAACAGAAAGAAGACGACAATCTGACAGCTGCTTCTATAGCTGGAGAAAGTGGTTTGTATAAACAAGCAATCAGTCCTAATTAATCCTCACACGCTTTGGTTTTAAGACAAATGGCATGACGGCAGAAGAACCATCTGGATCCTAACGTCTGTCATACTGGGGCTCACACCCCCCTCCACTGCCCTTTGCCAGCAGGGCTGCCTGCCAGAGCTCTCGTCCTCCGGGCAGGCTGGAGTCTGTGTCTCTAAGTACTGGCGCTTCCCTCCTTAGGAAAGAAGAAGCTGGTGTGGGGGCGGCAGCTGCAGAGTGAACGGGCAGGACTGCATGCAATACGGAAGATAAAAAAACACCAATGTGGCAGAGCTTGACAGTGCTTGCTGCTCTTGGCTGTACAGGGCAAGTTGCTGGATGCATGATGGTTAAAGCGTTCTGGTACATTTACTGCTTGAACATCCCACTCCCACTCCCAGCAGCCCTGCCCCTTCCAGTCCCCGGGACCCCCTCCCCCTGCCCCCGGGAGCCCCTACCTGCAGCACGATGGGAAGCTGCTCCGGGGGGTTGCGGTTCTCCACTCCCATTGTCAGCCAGACCTGGAAGGCAGTCAGCTGCTCCGCGAAGAAGGGGCTGTGCTATGGAGAGAACACAGGGAACAGCAGATCAGATCAGAGACTGAGAGAAGAGTCAGAAGAGCAGACAGCAGGGTGACAAACTTCCAGCCCTCTAAGCCTCTGAACCAGGACCACCTGTTCACAGTTCTGAGCTGGGATAAGAGGAATACATTCAATGCTTTACATTCAATTTTATAAACATCACAAATAAGAAAACACTTCACACGGTTTGGCAGGTGAAGAGAACCCCTAGATTCAGCAGGGTCTTCATTGTGTACAGTTAGTGGTCTACGGGGTCTTCTCATATGTGTAGTTTGCAAATGAATGGTACAGTACCTGGGAACCATTTTTATTCCTCCTGTTGGATAGGGACAGGAATTGATTGGTTATGCACTGAATTAAATTATTCAAATCCACTGAACAGATTCATTGTGGCACAGGGCTGCGAAAGCATGAAGCGAGATGTATTGAAACTGAAACAAAAGCACCTTTAACAAAACCAGAGTCTGAATGTCACTTCCAAGGATAGCAAGCCTACACTGCAGTAAATGCTCTGACAAGCTGTCCAGCATCTCTCTGTGCTGCAGTTAAACACATAGCTGCTGCAGGAGTGCCTGGACCAGAAGCACGGTGTTTCTAATACGTGCTGCAGTACTGTACAGTGTGTCTGATTAAACACGTATTGGTAGGTAAACCACAGAATGGTGCAAATCTACAGTGGAATGGAGTAAAGTGGAGTTTCCACTTTAAATTGCATGATCCACAACCATCTTAAGGGAAAGTGCAGGCTGATACAGGGTGTGCAGAGCAGCACCCCAGGGACAGTGCAGACTGATACAGGGTGTGCAGAGCAGCACCCCAGGGACAGTGCAGGCTGATACAGGGTGTGCAGTAGCAGCACCCCAGGGACAGTGCAGGCTGATACAGGGTGTGCAGAGCAGCACCCCAGGGACAGTGCAGGCTGATACAGGGTGTGCAGAGCAGCACCCAGGGACTGTGCAGGCTGATACAGGGTGTGCAGAGCAGCACCCAGGGACTGTGCAGGCTGATACAGGGTGTGCAGAGCAGCACCCAGGGACTGTGCAGGCCCAGGGACTGTGCAGGCTGATACAGGGTGTGCAGAGCAGCAGAGCAGCCCCAGGGACAGTGCAGGCTGATACAGGGTGTGCAGAGCAGCACCCCAGGGACAGTGCAGGCTGATACAGGGTGTGCAGTAGCAGCACCCCAGGGACAGTGCAGGCTGATACAGGGTGTGCAGAGCAGCACCCCAGGGACAGTGCAGGCTGATACAGGGTGTGCAGAGCAGCACCCCAGGGACAGTGCAGGCTGATACAGGGTGTGCAGAGCAGCACCCCCAGGGACAGTGCAGTGCAGGCTGATACAGGGTGTGCAGAGCAGCACCCCAGGGACAGTGCAGGCTGATACAGGGTGTGCAGAGCAGCACCCCAGGGACAGTGCAGGCTGATACAGGGTGTGCAGAGCAGCACCCCAGGGACAGTGCAGGCTGATACAGGGTGTGCAGAGCAGCACCCCAGGGACAGTGCAGGCTGATACAGGGTGTGCAGAGCAGCACCCCAGGGACAGTGCAGGCTGATACAGGGTGTGCAGAGCAGCACCCCAGGGACAGTGCAGGCTGATACAGGGTGTGCAGAGCAGCACCCCAGGGACAGTGCAGGCTGATACAGGGTGTGCAGAGCAGCACCCAGGGACTGTGCAGGCTGATACAGGGTGTGCAGAGCAGCACCCCAGGGACAGTGCAGGCTGATACAGGGTGTGCAGAGCAGCACCCCAGGGACAGTGCAGGCTGATACAGGGTGTGCAGAGCAGCACCCAGGGACTGTGCAGGCTGATACAGGGTGTGCAGAGCAGCACCCCAGGGACAGTGCAGGCTGATACAGGGTGTGCAGAGCAGCACCCCAGGGACAGTGCAGGCTGATACAGGGTGTGCAGAGCAGCACCCCAGGGACAGTGCAGGCTGATACAGGGTGTGCAGAGCAGCACCCCAGGGACAGTGCAGGCTGATACAGGGTGTGCAGAGCAGCACCCCAGGGACAGTGCAGGCTGATACAGGGTGTGCAGAGCAGCACCCCAGGGACTGTGCAGGCTGATACAGGGTGTGCAGAGCAGCACCCCAGGGACAGTGCAGGCTGATACAGGGTGTGCAGAGCAGCACCCCAGGGACAGTGCAGGCTGATACAGGGTGTGCAGAGCAGCACCCCAGGGACAGTGCAGGCTGATACAGGGTGTGCAGAGCAGCACCCCAGGGACAGTGCAGGCTGATACAGGGTGTGCAGAGCAGCACCCCAGGGACAGTGCAGGCTGATACAGGGTGTGCAGAGCAGCACCCCCGGGACAGTGCAGGCTGATACAGGGTGTGCAGAGCAGCACCCCAGGGACAGTGCAGGCTGATACAGGGTGTGCAGAGCAGCACCCCAGGGACAGTGCAGGCTGATACAAGGTGTGCAGTAGCAGCTCCACAGAGATAAGAAGCAGCTGCACACGGCCAGTTACACAACCGCTCAGAATCTTTGATGAGACAAGTACTCAAAAGCTAAACTGTCTTTTTTTCTTTCTTAAAGGATTACAAGTGTCCAGTGTTACAGCAGAGCTTACTGATCACACCACAGCAGGAAATGGCAGAACCTCATTACCTCACGGGGCTCAAGCAGCACACTGGTTATGCAAAAAGTAAAAGTAATTCTGTCTCCTGTAATTCTTTGGAATATATGTGTGTGTGCGTGTGTGTGTGTGTGTGTGTGTGTGTGTGTGTGTGTGTGTGTGCGTGTGTGCGTGCATGTGTGTTTGCGTGTGGGTGTCAGTGGGTGCATGGGTGTCAGTGTGTGCGTGTGTCTATTTCAGCATTTGCTCTGTGCTAGAAGCCCGTGAATCTCTTTCCAGACAGAGTTCACATTTAAAACAGCTGCCTCCCTGCTAGCTCCTGTCGTGGAGGGGGGCTGGTTTCCTGCCTGCTGGACCATGTTCAAGTTATCGGTGTCAAATATTATCAAATAAAACTCATTCCTTTTACAGTGAACTACGCCGCATTGTACAGCATCCCCCTCTGCATGCTGAACAGGTTATAACAAAGAAACGCTGATTAGCATGGCAAGGACCTGCAACCTGCGCTGATGCATGAAGCCTGGATTTCTGTTCAGTGTGATTTAACAAAGGGTTAACAAAATCACTAGATGACAAAGCGCTGTGCTTTAGATACAACCTGAATGAGTTACGGATGAATGTGGACTCACTCTTACAATACAGTCTTTAATCATTCAATAGTTGCAAATAGAATAATGTGGTATTTTATGACACATAACAATCTGTATTGTGTATTGTTGATGATGCACAACTTCTATAGTTTTATATTCAATTCGGATTGAAGTTATGGATGACACAGTTTCCCCTGACTTGCAAATGACATTCTAAATGTTCTTTGTTTTAACTTTGCCAAGCTTGGAGGTGGGCATCCGGGTTACTTGCCTTTTCAGTGCCAGCAAGGATCTACAGTATTGTCATCCTCAGTGTAGGCGTTCATGTGTGTCTCTGTCTCTGTGGTTCTTACTGCACTTACCCTGAATGCCGTTCCCTCCTCGATTATCGTGGGAAGCTGAGATAAGCAGATGTCCACCGCCAGATCCCAGGCCTGCCTGTAAAAGGATACACGGGTGAGTTAGTAGACGCAGACAGTACACAGAGAGACTGGAGAGAGTGGAGAGAGCGCCTCACAGCACACCTGGAGTCCAGTCCTTCTTCCTCTTAGCCCGACAACAGGGGAGTCTACATATTCAGGGGTCCGCATGCTTGCATTATAGGAAGGGGTCCGCATGCTTGTTTATATATATATATATATATATATATATATATATATATATATATATATATATATATATATATTATAGATAGATATTTTTTATTTAAATGACAGCAGGAATGAGAACAGATACTCTGAGAAGTGCAATGCAACATTTGGAGCAGTGTATATCATGATACCAGGCTGTATGTAAATACAAGTAGCATTTCTAATTCACACAACACGCATCAGTTGACATCTGAGGCACTTCATTTGAATCCAAAATTGAATTCACAAGATCACAGTCAGAAAGTCATTAAAATACTCTGCCTCCCCACAGGTACCAGAGTCCATTAATCTGCTGTCACACTCGCTGGCTTCCCCCTTGAGTACCGAAACTAAAACACAACAAAAGGATGCAGCTTTTACAACGAGAAGCTTCTTCACTCAGAGTGGTGAGGGAGTGGAGTGGGTTACCTAGTCACGTTGCTGAGGCAGAATCTTTTAGATCCTTTAAGATCCAACATGATAAAGTTCTGAGATCAAACAACTACTCTGAACCGGACGAGCACTGATGGGCTGAACGGCCTCCTTGTGTTCGTACATTTTCTTAATCAAGTGATTTTTAAGAGACAGAACGTTGCTGATGGAGCAGTGAGCACAGATTCACCGAATTCAATCCAGCGTTTCGGTTCGAGAATCAAGAGAGAGCGGAGACAGAACGAGAATCAAGACAGAGCGGAGACAGAACGAGAATCAAGAGAGAGCGGAGACAGAACGAGAATCAAGAGAGAGCGGAGACAGAACGAGAATCAAGAGAGAACGAGAATCAAGACAGAATGAGAATCAATTCAGAAGTTCATCTACATGCAGTACTACATGTAAATCACCTGCAATAGATTAGTAGAGCTGTTGAGTAGATGCTAATGGCTTCATCAGGCTTCATCTTTATTGCTGCTATATTGCTACTAAATCCTCTATCACTGCATGATTATATTACTGTCTAACTCTATACTGTATCGCTATTCTGTGCTGGTGCTGGCAGGGCAGTGCGCTGTAACCCGCGAGGATCACTCACCACATGGCGTGCATGTACGTGGGGGGCAGGCGGGGGCTGCTCACAGGCGTGCAGTTGTATGACCTCATTATCCTCTCTGCCAATAGGAAGTTGCGGAATAAACTGGCAACCAGCAGGTCCTGGCGGAACAGCTTCTGGAACAGGTCTGTGGGCAGAGGAAGGACGTGATGGCTCTGACAGAAAGAGGGCAGAGAAGGACTGTGTGTGTGTGCGTGTGTTGTATGTATACAAGTCTATGTGTATAGGCAAGAAACACTGCTCCAAAGAAGTACAGGAAAGAAGCTTAAGAAAAAATTTGACTTGGATAAGACTGAGCTTAAAAATGTGTGTGTTGTAATGAAGTTGGAAGCGTACATAAAAATGGTTTTGCTGAGAAAAGGAAGCGCAAGCTAAGACACGCGGCTGTTTCTATGATCATTAAAAGGTGTGTTCAAACAGATGGGACCGGGTCAGGGTCATTAAGCACAGCGTTAAAGCTCTGAGCATGCTGAAAGGAGTGCCGCCTCACCTCTGGGCAGCACGTTCCAGGCGATGGTGTCGGTGATGGCCGTGAAGATCCAGTTCAGCTCCCCTAGCGGAGTGCGACGGTCATTGAGCCGGCCAGGGATCCTAACAGGACAGACAGACCAGACAGGGAATAAACACCCAGCTTCTACATGCTTTCCAGCCAGTGCATGCGGATCAAAGCGCTGAAGCACAGGCCAGTCCCACAAACCAAACCAGTGCACAGTTTGTAAAATGACACAGACAGAATATCCTCAGCTGCTTATAAAGACAACGCAAGCATAAGGAAAAATCTGCCCTTTTTCATTGCCAATTATTTTGCAAAGCTAAACCTGTGTTTGGACTTGACTGTGGAGGGCTTTGCTCGCGGGTGCAGTAAACATGCTTCTGACTGCAATTCTGCAATGCTTCAAACTGATCACAACATCAAAACCGAAACCAAATCACAAAAGTCAAAAATGATTGAAAGGGGAAGATAAAAAGAAGATCTAGGAAAGGTGTCCTTCAAATAGAAAAAATGAACCCCATTAAAAAGAGTGACTCCATGCCTGGCTGCAGAGCTAACCATGGACGGGAGGCTCAGTTTACACGAGGCTGCTTGCCGAATACGTCCAGGAACCCTGTTGGCCCATCCTGAGATTTCCACAGCTGCTCCCTGCTGTGACTCGCTAACAAGAACAATGCTGTTTTAATGAGGATCTCAAATTGTACTGAGCACCAAAGACTCTCCGACTCAGCCTCTAATCCTTCCTTTCACACAACGCAGACTGCAGCAGGACACAGCAGGACACAGCCTGGAACCAGGCTCCCACTGCAGGACACCTTGGGGCGACCCTGCTCCCTAACCATCTCCAGCCCCACTGCAGGACACCAAGGGGCGACACTGCTCCCTGACCATCTCCAGCCCCACTGCAGGACACCATGGGGTGACCCCGCTCCCTGGCCATCTCCAGCCCCACTGCAGGACACCATGGGGTGACCCTGCTCCCTGACAATCTCCAGCCCCACTGCAGGACAGCTTAGGGCGACCCTACTTCCTGACCATCTCCAGCCCCACTGCAGGACACCAAGGGGCGACACTGCTCCCTGACCATCTCCAGCCCCACTGCAGAACACCATGGGGTGACCCTGCTCCCTGGCCATCTCCAGCCCCACTGCAGGACACCATGGAGTGACCCTGCTCCCTGACCATCTCCAGCCCCACTGCAGGACACCATGGGGTGACCCTGCTCCCTGGCCATCTCCAGCCCCACTGCAGGACATATTGGTGTGACTCTGCTCCCTGGCCATCTCCATCCCCACTGCAGGACACCATGGGGTGACCCTGCTCCCTGGGCTGGAGAGGGGCTGGCTCCCCAGGAGGGGGTCTGGCTCTGCTCCCTGCAGCCTCCATATAGCACAGTAACTGGAATGCAGCAGCATGAGCAATTAAACAGAAAAACCCTTCCCTGTGATCTTTCTTACAGTGCTTCATTAATATTAATTGAGTATTACGGGAGAAGAACCAGGCATCCACACACACTGCTGCTGTGTGAACTTACTCAATTATCTGTTCAAAAGAACCAGTAATGAAAAGCAACCTTTCATTTTTTTTTTAAAGATAAATCAATAGGTGTTTTTTTCTCTTCCTGCAATGCTAGTACTGTACCTCTCAACAGCGCATCAGAGAGAGAGAGAGAGAGAGAGAGAGAGATTATTTTGATGCTTTATGTTTTCATGCATTCCTCTTAGATAATTAGCATTTCAGTATCTTGGTTATTAAGCCAGTGTCTGTTATGTGAGCTGTTTTATGTAAACTAGCTCCTTGGAAGGAAGCAGCTATGTCTCACGGCACTACCCTGTTAAGTAAAGTTTGAATAAACTTTGATAAAGCCTGTCTCCACGAGGAGCAAGATCAGGGTTAAAATGAACTTCCTGACCATCCTGTGAATGGCGGCGTATGACTCCCATTGGGAAACAGCAGGTTTACAGCAGGGAGGTCACAGTACACCGGCTTCCATGACATCAAGATTCAATACCGCAACACTCCTAGTCTAACTCTTAAATACTTTCTATTGCACTTCACAACAGGGAGAGATGGACTCAACAGTCTGCAGGCAGCTTTCCCTGGCTTTTCAGGGAGCCTGGTTAGGTACAGCTTGAGTGGGTTTGTCTCCTAACAACTGGCCCTCGACGCCAAGACCTGGAGAGACTCCTGACCAGCAGCTCATTGCCATGTGCAGAGCTACCTGCCCCACTTTCCACATCACCCTGCAAACTAGACTCCACACCACAGGACAGCATGGGGATGTGACTAACCCTGGCACCTACTTCTCAATTACATCCAGCGTCACTCCGGGAACCAGCTTGGCACTCTTCTGCATACAGAACCTGGAGAAACAGAGAGAGAGAAGGAGAGGGGGAAGGCTGTGAGATACAGGCTATGGGTGGCAAACACAATGTATTTCAAGAGAGAAATCAAGCTAGTTGAATATATGCTGCTAATTTACTTTGTAATTCTGTATATCTTCGATGGGCCTGCCTTTGCTTATTTAACAGTAAAACAAAAAACAAATATGAGAACAGAAACAACAGAAGCTAGTAGCAGAACTAATAAAACAGATGAGGAGTGGGAGTTTTTCTGGTGGATAACAAACTGTCGAGTGTGGACTCACTTCCTGTTTCGATGAGCACCACCAATCAGCAGGATTTGTATATATATTTTTTTACAAGCCCTGTGTGTGACACATGAGCCTCTTTTCCAGTGCACTCCTTCGACTCTTGTGTGACTGAGACACCGGGTATTAATGGGTTAAAGAGAATTGTCCTGGAACCCTCCTTCTCAATGGGACTGCAGGAAGGCAGAGGTAAACTATTCACTGACAATTCTGCTGATGGTTTCTTTTTTTTTAAATGCAACTTGCACAGCTGACTTGCTGAATCATCACGATTAGTGAAAAAGACTGAATAAGTTTGATCAACATCTAATCAAGATGCACCGCAAAGAGAAGACCTTTAACCTGCACATGCATTTACTCTGAAGACCTGCCTCTCTGTCCCATCCCTGCTTTAATGCAGAGGCGCAGCGCAGAGCACAGTTGAGCAGAGCAGAGCAGTACTTTGTTCTGCAATGGTTTTATAAAAACAGAAACATGTGTAACAGGCTCTCATTGTTCTCCACCCACCCCCCACCCCCAGGCCGGAGAGCTGGGTCACATCCACTCCCAGCACTCAATAGTGGGACAGGGGGAATCTATCCGATTAAACAGGAGCAAACCAGAGGCGATGCCGTGAAAACAAAGATTAATCAGTGTAATGCTATAACCTGACGCATCTCATGAATTCGTCCTTGTGTTGCCAATATAGGGATTAATTTCAAAATGCATAACCCAGTGGGATTTGTACCTTCCTCCAGGACACTGACGTGCAGGTGTTAGCGCTGCGAATGGGAGTGGAGAGCAGGATACTGAAGAGGGGGCCTCCCCTCAGAGCAGCCTCCAGAATCTACAGCACTCTGCCGCAGTACTGTCCTGCATGGTGATGGTATGCATTAGGCACTCTGGTTTAAAAGGGTTCCGGACACGCCTCTCTGTACAGTATTTACACTGCTGTTGGTTGGTTCTCTGGTACAGTCAGGGTACTTGTCAATGCTCCCCATGTGGTACATCCTGTTACCTAACTCAGGGATGGAAATAAGGCTCCCGCTGCATAGCATGTTTGCTATAGGTTTAATAAGACTGAGCTTGTTACCTACACACTGGCAAGTTAAGCTTGTAGTAAAACCTGGAATGGGTGAAACTGCTATGCAACAGGACTTATTTTCATCCCTGTAAACAATATACAGGAACTGCAATGCTGCTCCAAGGGGAAGCATGCGGGAAAAAAATCCTAGATAAAGAGCGAGCGGGCATGAGGGAAAGAAAGAAACGATCTGATGAGCTTCAGCAAACAGGAATATGTAATGAAGATGCATCTTTGCACATCTCAAATGCTGCTGAGCGGCAGGCTGCAGAGTAGAAGTCCCTCTTGCTCCGTGATTGCCTTCTCCAATACAGAGAACTCCTTTTGCAGCATCACATGAAGCTCCCCCCCCACCCCCCCACCGAGACCCCCTGTGCTACAACACACGATAGTCAGTTCCACTTCATTAGCTGTGCAATCAAGAGCAATAGGAGCTCCGAGGTATACAAAGGAGTTTCTTTTTGATCTGCATATGCACAGGCTTCTGCTTTAAATAACTGCAAGATGATGTTGTTGAAGCTGACACCCTGGGATCCTTCAAGAAGCTGCTTGCTGAGATTCTATAAGATACTAACAGCCAAACGAGCAAGATGGGCTGAATGGCCTCCTCTCGTTTGTAAACTTTCTTATGTTATTATGTTCTTATGATTCTTTAATGTAACCAACAGCACTCTGAAAACTAGCAACTAGACAACAGCTGATTCTTGGACACTGAACACTTTGCTGGGCTTGGCCACACATCACAGAGTCTTGCACATTTCAGGATCTGAGCTAGTGTCGATATTAAGATTAATTGAATAGCTACCCTCAGGGTTGATCATGGTATTGACTGATAAGGAAACTCTGCTCTCTCTTGCGTAGGACAGGTAACGTGTTACATGATAAATGTATCAGCTGGGCAACTCGTCACCAGAGGGGCGTTGAGAGAAAAAAACAGGACAGACCATGCACTGAGAATAGACTTTATCATCATGCAGCATGGCCTGGTCCTGCACGTGTGCTAGTGCTGTGGCTTTGCGATTCCTATAACCCAGCACCTCGGGAATCAAAGCTGGTATTTATTAGGATTCAGGAGGCTCTGTTACAAAGAATTAACTGGGAAGTCCCCACGCCTCTGATGCAAATGAATTCCATTGCAACAACAGCCCTTCTAATCTGCAGCTGGGCTGAACGATAAGCGGGAGAGACAAGCGCGGCAATCCTCAGCAGAGCCTGTTTATCTGCTCCTTAGATAACGTGAACAGGAGAGCATGGGCACTCGCACACCGGCTTTTGCATACTGATTGCAGAAAAAAAAACAAAAACGCACGTCTGATCTCGAGTCAGGGAGAGACACGGAAACACAGCATCCGATCTCGGGTCAGGGAGAGACACGGAAACGCAGCGTCTGATCTCGGGTCAGGGAGAGACACAGGAAAACACAGCGTCTGATCTCGGGTCAGGGAGAGACACAGGGAAACACAGCGTCTGATCTCGAGTCAGGGACAGACACAGTGAAACGGAGCATCTGATCTTGAGTCACGGACAGACACAGGGAAACGCAGCATCTGATCTCGGGTCAGGGAGAGACACAGGGAAACGCAGCGTCTGATCTCGAGTCAGGGACAGACACAGTGAAACGCAGCATCTGATCTCGAGTCAGGGACAGACACAGGGAAACGCAGCATCTGATCTCGGGTCAGGGAGAGACACAGGGAAACGCACCGTCTTGTCTCGGGTCAGGGAGAGACACAGGGAAACGCAGCGTCCGACCTCGAGTCAGGGACTGACACAGGGAAACGCAGCGTCTGATCTCGGGTCAGGGAGTGACACAGGGAAACGCAGAGTCTGATCTCGAGTCAGGGACAGACATGGGGAAACGGAGCATCTGATCTTGAGTCAGGGACAGACACAGGGAAATGCAGCGTCTGATCTCGAGTCAGGGAGAGACACAGGGAAACGCAGCATCTGATCTCTGGTCAGGACAGGGAAACGCAGCGTCTGATCTTGAGTCAGGGAGACACAGGGCGCACACGACCTGGAGGGGTTTGCTCTTTCCTTCTTTGAATAATCGAACGAACACAGATTGGAAAAAAGATTGCACCAGCTAAAAAAAAAAACTAAATCCTCGCAGAGAAGGAGTGCAGGAAGTTCGCTGTGCCCCTCCCGGGGGAGCCTCTGCATTCATAACACAGTTAAATATGAGTAGCAGCAGCCCTCCCTCTATACCTCCAGGTATAGTGCTCGGGAGACTCATCTTTAGGCATGCAAGGTCTTTATTAGCTATCATTTACTCAAGCCTGTTATCAATACCCTTATACTCTGAGCTACAGACTCACTGCTCACCCCAAAGCAGTGCAAGAGCCCAGGATGGGAGTGCAAAAGGCTGCCGACTGCTGCCTTAGTTTAAAGCAAATTAAGGATGAATATAATTGATCACGTCAGGACTAAACCAGTTTACCTTGAGTATTCATTATATAATATTGTATAGAATATCCTGCCTGCTTCATGAACCATGTGAGCAAGTCCGCTAGTGGCTGCTTTCACAGGCCCAGATTAGCACTGTTCTTGGACTGCGTTACATCAGGGGCTAATCAGGGTTTGTTCAATCTTTACCAGGATTTCACCAGAGTCCCTCAGTGGCAATCGAGATCAGGGGACGGGTTATTATATAACAATGAAAACCAACTGAATCACCCTTCCCTCCGCTCTCCTCCCCTCTCACATGCACTCAGCCCTAGCCACGTAGGGACACCTGCATTCCATTAGAGTGGAGATTTCTAATCAGGTTTTCAGAGTTACTTTTAAAATGCTGCAGCAGCAGCAGAAGCCTCTTATTCGCAATCCTCCCACGCTTTCTTTCTCCTGCTTCACTCGCAGCTCTCAGGAATCAGGTTGAGGAAATCCCTTCAACACTGTGCTCCGTCAGCTGTCATTTTCTGCTCCGGTGGACTCTGTAAACATGCTCTTTCCGCCTCCCTCCCTCTCTCCCTCTCAAACCCGCCAGGTTTTTTTTTTTAGCTGAGCGTCGACTGCCTCCTTGTCATAATCTCAAACCACTAAGGTATATTGCCACCCAATCCTTAACCCTTTGCGGTCCTATGTCGGACCAGGTCTGACATTACAATTTTCCCTTTCCAGTCCGTTGTTGGACCCTATCCGACATCATCAAAAAGGTCTCTAGTCGTTTTTTCTCTGGAAAAAGCTGAGAAAACCTTCCAATGGCTGAGTGAGACTGACAGGAGCCGAATGAAGCCAATTTTTTTAAAAAAGGGCGTATCTGATAGCCCCATGCACCATAGAGATAACAAGGAGAAACAAACAATAAACAAAGGAGATAGCTGCTTCTGCATTGAGCGCTCAAAGAATATCACAGACATTTGCACAGCTTTTTGAGATGCTATAGTAATAAAATAATGACTTGGATTGCATTATTGAGGAGTTTGGTGATAAAACGAGTGATCAGGAGAGGATTTATCACGTCTATAAAGAGGTATGTGAAAAACACAGCGAGCAAGGGGTGGGGCTTGGCTGGAGGTATACAGTACTGAGTGTCCTTTTGCGATTCAGTGCCTTTCTAACCAGTTTTAAAAAAAATTAAAACAGCTTCAACCACTAGACCACACTAGCTCCCAGTCCTTCAGCTCTAACCACTAGACCACTCTGTTTCCCATGCTCTATTCGACGCGTTTGTGTAAAGAGGGGAGGGGAGATCAGTACAGAACAAGGTACAGAAAGTGCAACTCAGGAGACAATATCAACCAGAATTTCTAAATTAAACTGCAGGGATGGGATTTAGTCCAGCTGATCCTTCAATCTTGTTGTGATCCCCAAATCGTTTCTATGAACAAGTCAACTTCCTCGTATTGTATTACAGCGAGGAGCAGGACAGGACCCAAACTCAGGGGTGTCAAGAGAGGGGAGGGGTCACAGGGCGCAGTCGATTCACAAGGACTGCTAGAACTGCTCCAGGGCTCTAAATAATTTACTTGACAAAATAAAATGTGCCTAAACATTCCACACTGATCAACGTCAGCAGGAGATGTGCAGGGAGGGCGGTCCCCTGGGAGAGGGTGATGTCACAAACGTGGGCGTGGCTCCTCACCAGCGCAGTGCGATCTTGATGGGCGTGGTCAGGCAGGATGTGAAGAGGTCGGCCGGCAGGTCGGAGTTCATGGGGAGGAGCTCGCTGGCGTCACACGCTGCCAGCTGGATGCAGTTCTTCATGGAGGGTGGCAGTGGCACCTGAGCAAGGGGGTGGTTTGGGTTGATGGCAGCTACCTAGAGAGAGAGAGAGAGAGAGAGAGTGTCAGGGTACAGAGTTCCAATCCTACACAGCCGAGGAGGACCGGGGGGTGGGGGCTGGGCTCTATTCCACAACATAAGACCCCAATCGAGAGTGCCAGGCAGCGTGCCCTGTACACTAAAGCTGCTTTCCCAGAATCCTCCTGGTCATCCTCTGAAACACACAAGTTTACCTGCCAGGCAGCGCAGATTATATTTACAATGACAGGCTCTGAGAAAAGCAATCAATCACAAGCTAGGCAGGTCAGAATGCTTCCCTGCTCCTTCTGAACGGACGGCCTCAGATCAGCAGACTCGTCTGCAAGGAATCACTTTGTACCAGTCTCCATCTGAAAAGGCAGGATGTGTCTTGTGACAGCTCACTCACTACACTGCAAAGCGAAAAAAGACTACATGAAACAGCCCTGTGATTTAACTAAATTGTACTGAGAAGCAAACCAGTGAACTCTGTTGGCAGACAGGTGTGGCAAGCATACCACTCTCTCTCTCACTCACTCACTGAGAGGCATGGCTCATGTGGGTCTTGTCACCTGGCCTGACTGCTGTACAGTGGGGTTAAACGCCTGCCAGTAAAGACATGTAAACCTGTGCAGGTTCCTGAAAACAACAACAGCCTATTCAGAGCAGGCAGCAGCCTTCAGTGCAAAATAAACAAATCCAAGGAAACAAAAGAAACAATCTGATTCTGTGCGTTTTCCCTGATGTCTGTCACTGAGTTCCTCTAAATCACATTTGCAATGACAAAATTATAACCCCATTTCAATCTGCCCTCCTCTGGCTGCTGGAGAGACAGGTTCCCTGGTCCTCTGGTTCAATCATATAACATTAACAGTGTTCCCTCTCTTCATTTTAACCATCAAAGCTTACTGTACTGGCCTTAAAAATAACTCACGCTTCATTCCAAGAGAATGACTTTGAGCGCTCTGCCAAGTTTATCTAATTTATTCTACAAGCTTCACGGCTTTGCAAGTCAGCACACCTCACGCCTGACCTGAACTATCTCTGGCTGCCTGCCATTCAGTCCTAGTCCTCCCTCAAGCAGAGCTGCCATTATTCTGCCAGACTGGGTCACAATGGTCCTGGGTTATGGGCAAACATACAGCACTACAGCGCAATATAAGTAGGAAGCTCACAGTGCTGGAATCTCACTAGTTTAGAATCGGCCTCCGTTTAGTTTTTGCTGTTTCCAGATAATCAACCACATCTTAAAAACTTTCCTGCGAATAATTTACAGCTTAGATGTAGAAATGATGTGTTTAAAAGAGAAAAAAACAAAAAACAAAACACCTTTACCAAGCTGAAAGGGATGATTTACTCGTTGCACACTGGTGCTGCAGCAGCCCACATATTATCTGGAGCCACAGGATGAAACAACTGACAGACAATTTACTGACTGTATTATAAATACCTGCTTATTCACACACAGTAACGCCATGCATTAAAATGCAAATCCTCACTCACAGCTTACACATTCACATACAGTACACTGCAATACTTTACACTTGTAAATACAATGCATGCACACACACACACACACACACACACAGCGCTCCCTACCTCCAGCTCCTGCTCCCGCTGCAGGGCAAACTGCTTGAAAGACTTGACGATGATGCCGGCGTTGGAGCAGTCGTACACAAAGATGGAGGGGGTCCCCATCCAGGTCTGCAGGTCGTAGACAGAGAGGGGGATGTACTGAGTGTAGTTCTGCAAGACAAGAAAACACAAGGCGCACTCACACCAGACACTGACCCCAAACCACTGCATCGCAAGACAGCTCTGTTAGTGACATCACAACCTGAGCCAAGGGAGCTTTACTTCTCAAGCCGTTACTGGCTTGAGAAGCCAAGGTTACAGGTTTTACACTCCTCACTCACTCAGTCATTCCTAAACCTGTCCGGTTTAAACACAAAATCATTTAAACCGCATGCAACGGGAGTCTTAAATGTTACCCTGTTACAATCACAATGAGGGAGACACTGAAGCAACACTGAGGTTTCTTGAGTTTCTTTTTTCTTTCCAATAACCCCGAAGGTTTTGTCCATTACAGGACAGGTACGATTCACACATACTGACTGAACGTCTCAAACGCAATGTACCCAAAGCATGTCTTTATTCAGGACAAAGGGGACACTCTGTTAATACAGAGCAGCACACCGTGTCAGAGGTTCAGGGAGATTTTTTGCGAGAATTAAATATTTACTTGGCTCCATTCCTCTTTGAAGAAATTGGTAACTCTTGGCTACATTAGCAGCAATCAGGTGTGTCCATCTCTGGACTTGCACACTGCTAGTCTGAGCAGTGGCTCTCAGTACTAGTGATGGGGGGCTTGTCTCTCTGCTTCCCTGTGACACACAGCCAGTATTAGGGGTACTCACTGACTGACTCACTCAAGGGAGTCAGGGCTCAGATTACTTATTCATTAGGATCCTTTTTAACTGTCTACATGGGTTAAACATCAACCATTAGCAGCGGCAGCAGCAGCAGCCACCTTTAAGGATTTAGCCGCTGTGAATGCAGATATATTGCACACTGGGAGGAAAATTAAAAACTAAGCTTGTGATCCCTTGTGTTACCCCCTGTACCTCACTGAGGACCCAGATCCCTTGTGTTACCCCCCTGTACCTCACTGAGGACCCAGATCCCTTGTGTTACCCCCCTGTACCTCGCTGAGGACCCAGATCCCTTGTGTTACCCCCCTGAACCTTGCTGAAGACCCCGATCCCTTGTGTTACCCCCTGTACCTTGTTGAAGACCCAGATCTCCCCGTTGACGGTGGGCCGGGGCACGCCGTGCCCGTTGTAGTGGAACAGCACCCTCTCTTCCTTGGCGTTGCGGCGCAGTGAGGTGCACAGTTTCTTCACCTCGTCCACCGTGGGGTCCAGGCTCTGCTTGTATCTGGCCTGCAAGGAGAGAGAGAGAGACACAGAGAGAGACACAGTCACGGAGCTGGACTGCAACAAGATAGAGCAGCGGCAACATGAAGGAAGTTTCTTCAGGCCTGGGAAAGCTGTTCTGAAGATACAGTGTTTGATTAGCCAGAGGCCAGAATCATCTAGTCACTGTAACCTAGATTCTGATGCTCCCGGAATTGTGCTAAGGAATGTCCATACCAAGTCGTCAACGCCCCCCCCCCCAGGAATTGGTTGTGCTGCTGTCACTGGGGCTGCTGCAGCAATCCCTCACTGGTGAATAATGAAAACATTACAGCCAAAACCTCTGTGTGTATTTAAATAATTGTCTTTTATTAAAATCTAGGACTGTGGGAGTTGAGCAAGGAGACGCTCTCTCCCAGGAGGAGTCAGGATGTGATGTTTCACTTCTCATTTCATTTTAATTGAAAATAACTCTGTGTGCTCTGCAATGCATGTACGTACCTTTAATTTACATTTAAGTGGAGGCACAGTGAAACAGCATCCTTTAAAAAAAACAAAGAATAAACAAAGCTAGACAATTGTTTCAAACTTTGTTAGAACCGTGTGCGAAGGCACTTCCCGTTAAATAGCGTCACAGTTCAAATGCAACCTTTAGAATCCTTTTTTCTCTTTACATGAGGTCAGGAAGACAAGGACCTGCAATTTATATGGAAGCAAGTGTTCTGTGCAGCTCGTTTCCAGATGCTGGATAGCTCAGCCCTCTTCACTGACACCGTTGTGTCAAGCATGTGATTTTGAACTTTCCCACCGCGCTACTGTGCCTCTATATTCCGCTCTCTGTCTTGCAGCAGTAAACTAACGAAGGGCCCCTTTTACAGTGCAGTATAGCACATGGTTTACTGTCTCCATGGTCTATCAGTGCATTAACAGCATTTGTGAATTAGTGAATTGAGAAATAACAATGATGCAAAAAACATGAATAAAGCCAAGCGCCGACGTTGAAATCAATACAGTACTATTGCATACTGTGTTTAGTTTTTTCCCATTAGAAGTGTTTGACTTCCTACTGATGTTCAACCACAAGTCAACCAGCAGCTGCTCATTGCCACAGCCTTACAAACCAGCCCTCGAAGACATCTCCTGCCCGCTGCTCCCAGTCGTTAACACAGCACTGAAATCAGGGCTTTGTTTCATTTCCCTGGAAAGGGTTAGTGTTTGTTCTCTCTGTACTAATCTGTATGTGTGTGCGCCCATTAATATTTAGCAACCCTGTACAGGGCTGAGTGTAAACTACTGCATAAGCAAATAAACTTGCACGAGTCCCACAGCCTGACCTTCCAACACGCCTCCAGCGCACCGAGCGCAAGAGGAGTCGGACAGGTTGGAGGGTTTCAAACACAGCGCATTATTTTCCCTCTCTTTCAGCTTTACTGTAAATACTACTGCAATATCTTTTTTCAACACAATCACCATCATTTCTGATATTTTTTATTAACATGTCCCTGGTCATAAATTGGTTTGGAGTAGTTCTTTTTCTTTTACATCAGTTACGCATCGTGGCTTCTGAATTCACAGCGTTGGCTTTGCAGCTAGACTGCGAGATGAAAATGTTTCTGACTAAGTGACAGGACTATGTGCCAGATATGCTGTGACACCGATAGGTGCAACTGTTTCTCTGTGCCCAGAAGAGGATGCAAGACGAGAGCGTACACAAGCCTCGTCTTTCTGTGCGGTCTGTGCAGCTGTTTCTGCGAAAGCTGTTTGCAACTGCACCACAGTCACCAACGCTGTTTTCACCAGTACTGCACCTCAGTTGTAACTCCCCCCCCTTGTATAAATATGTATTCAGTATCAGGAAAGCAAACAGAAAACACAAGGTTTTTTTTTTTTAAATAAATGATTTCTCTCTCTCTCTCTCTGTCTAACTAACTTGCTTGATTTTTTTGAGGATGCAACATCGATAATGGATAATTGCAAAGCATATGACATGGTTTATTTAGATTTCCAGAAAGCTTTTGACAAAGTCCCGCACAAAAGATTAATTCTCAAACTGAACGCAGTTGGGATTCAAGGAAACACATGTACATAGATTAGGGAGTGGTTAACATGTAGAAAACAGAAAGTACTTATTAGAGGAAAAACCTCAGATTGGAATGTGGTAACCAGTGGTGTACCACAGGGATCAGTATTAGGTCCTCTGCTATTCCTAATCTACATTAATGATTTAGATTCTGGTATAGTAAGCAAACTTGTTAAATTTGCAGACAACACAAAAGTAGGAGGAGTGGCAAACACTGTTGCAGCAGCAAAGGTCATTCAAAATGATCTAGACAAGATTCAGAACTGGGCAGACACATGGCAAATGACATTTAATAGAGAAAAGTGTAAGATACTGCACACAGGAAATAAAAATGTACATTATAAATATCATATGGGAGATACTGAAATTGGAGAAGGAATCTATGAAAAAGACCTAGGAGTTTTTGTTGACTCAGAAATGTCTTCATCTAGACAATGTGGGGAAGCTATAAAAAAGGCTAACAAGATGCTCGGATACATTGTGAAAAGTGTTGAATTTAAATCAAGGGAAGTAATGTTAAAACTGTACAATGCACTAGTAAGACCTCATCTTGAATATTGTGTGCAGTTCTGGTCACCTCGCTATAAAAAAGATATTGCTGCTCTAGAAACAGTGCAAAGAAGAGCGACCAGAATTATTCCAGGCTTAAAAGGCATGTCATATGCAGACAGGCTAAAAGAATTGAATCTGTTCAGTCTTGAACAAAGAGGATGACGCGGTGACCTAATTCAAGCATTCAAAATTCTAAAAGGTATTGACAATGTCGACCCAAGGGACTTTTTCAGCCTGAAAAAAGAAACAAGGACCAGGGGTCACAAATGGAGATTAGACAAAGGGGCATTCAGAACAGAAAATAGGAGGCACTTTTTTACACAGAGAATTGTGAGGGTCTGGAATCAACTCCCCAGTAATGTTGTTAAAGCTGACACCCTGGGATCCTTCAAGAAGCTGCTTGATGAGATTTTGGGATCAATAAGCTACTAACAACCAAACGAGCAAGATGGGCCGAATGGCCTCCTCTCGTTTGTAAACTTTCTTATGTTCTTATTAGTTTTAAATTTGGCCGGTTTAATCATTAAAAACCAAGGCCTAAATTATATCTGCAATAACATAAAATTAACTGGCTCGCAGACGCCTAGGGATGGAAGACTTTGTAATAGAATCTAGGATTGCTCTGAAACAGGATGGCAGATTTCCGTTAAGACAGTCATTAAGATTCCTGTTGGATCGGTGTGATCTGTGTGCTGGACAGGCAGCAATTGACAGTTCAGCCTTCTCAATTTATACAGTGAGCAGCAGGGGCCATCCTCAGCTCAGACTTGCTGATTCAAGTCAATTTCCTCCACCCTTACCATACAGCCCCAGCCTCCTGCAAACCTTTTGGGTTGCATTCGTGTGAAATCAGAATGAGTTGTTGAATTTATAGAAATTGCACAGATATTGTAATTAGTATGTGTGTGCACAATCTGTTCCTTCAGTGCATTTTCTGATGGAGGTTACTAAATTACAGGAACTGGAACCCACACCTCTGGAGGTGAGGGGCCAGTGCAGCCAAGCCAGCCTGGAATCAAACCCTCTTGTTTTCCTTCTAGCTTCCCTCACCCTGGCTGAGCCTGCTGCAGGTTTCCAATCACACTGTCGTGTCTCTGAGCTGTTTGCTGCAGTGTAATCCCCCACAGGACGAACAGCAGAAGAACCTGGGCGGCTCCGCACTGAAACAGCTGGTCGTCAAAGGCGAGAGGAGGATGGAGGGGGGATGAATGGGGACAATTGGAGAGGAAGGTCAAGAGGCCAGGAGCGAGGGGGGGGGATTACTTTGTGTGGAAAGAGGTTGCAATTCTTAGCTCTAACCACGCAACAGATCTCTTTTCATTTACCCAGCTACACTGGTATTTGTTTTGTATGCAGCCCTCAATTATAGAAATAAAAGCGACCAAGCATCCCTGAGGATACATCCCAACACTAAAGGAGCTTGGCAGGTATGAAGAGCGCCTGGTCCTTTGCCAACCCACTTAACCCCCCCCCAATTAAATCAGAGGGAAGTGGAACTGTAGGATCAGTTCCAGCATTGATTTAAAAGAAAAAAAGTAATGTAGTCAGAACACATGACCAACTATGATTTTTTTTTGTGCTTTTATGTTGCTTATGACACTAGTTGCCCCCAAAGAATATCTTGGACCGATGCAAACTGAGATTTGTCAGTTCAATTTGCACAAACGTGCAGTCAGTGTGCTTGCATGTGTTTAAATGCCCTTTATCTGCACTCTCAGTGCCCTCCACCTGGCTGTCTGAGATCCCTGCAGTGGATATAATTATTCCAAAGCACTGCACATTCTTTTATTGCCTGCCTGCACTACCTTACAATTTTCTCTATCTAGATAACAAGAGATACATATTCCCAATACTACAGAGACACACACTCCCAATACCATATTCCAATTTATAAGTCGAGTGCTCGTGTCTTCACCACACAGGCTGTCTCAACTCCATCCCTGACTGCTGCTTCCCGCTAACAGCGCAGTGTGCGACAGAGTGGGGACAGGAGGAGGGGACACATGGGTTAGGGTTAGGGTTAGGGTTAGGGTTAGGGTTTAGGGTTAACCCATCGCTGTCTCACACAAACACTCACGACAAGGTTAATGCAGCACACCAGGAGAAAGTACAACCAGGCTCAGGGTCCAGTTTCTCTCCTCTCTTCAAGCACTGTGGAGCCTGAGGCAACAGCAACATCAAAGCCCAGGCAGGGGCACTGCCCAGCCGGAGCCTGGAACAGGGTGAGGGGGGAAGCAGTTATTGTTACATATTGTTGCATTATAAAGTCATATTGTGAAAGTGTAACAGAGCCAAAGCAACGGGACAATGTGTAGTCCAGTAGTTCGGTTCAAGCCTATTTTAAGCAGGGCAGCGTTCTCTTCTTCCACGACCTCTGGTTTTACAGTAAGTTCCACAGCGTTTGGTGCCAAGAGCCGTCGCTGTGTAATTCTGATGCCCTTCCTCCTCCTCCCAGTGACCCCCAGGAACCTGCAGCAGGCACATTTCTGCAATTCTGAGAGCAGGTCACATTTCAGAAGCTAAGATTTAAAATTAGACCTATTGATCAGTTTAAAAATAAACCTCTTCTTGATTTCAGTCCAGGAATCACGTTTCCTGCTTCATTCGTAAAAACCTAATTGTGCAACCATGCAGATAGAGCAGGTGCATTTTGCACCATCCAGCCTTCCTGTCTCCAATGCAAGCCCTGTACATACACACACCCACACAGACACACACCCCCAAGCATGCACAGACACACACACACTGGCACACACACCCGAACCGTGGGGAGGGAGGAGGGGGGGGGAGCCATTAGCACTGCATAGTAGGCAGAAGCCCAGAACCAGGACAGCTGGGTGTTAAACCCACCCTCGTTTTACACAGCACAGCTTTTTAAAATACTTTAAGATGCTTAATGCCTCAATAACAGAAAATAAATTATTGCTGTTCTGGTACTTCCTGGCACATGCTGCTCACACTCACACAATAGTGCTCTAATGAATGGGTAGAGGAAAGCACCGATAGGGAGGCAGCGTGTTCTACCATCACCAGCTCGAATTGTGAAAATAATGAGCAGAGGGCTCCATACTGCGCAGAAACTGAAACCAGAAGGCTGGCAGGACTTTAAGATACTTTCCTGTTAGACCTCCATGTAAAGCACTCTGTGCTGAAGCTACAGAACAAGCAAACAGCACACAGTTCAATACTGACTCTGAAAGAGACACGCTGTTCAGCACAGAAGGCACTGGCGGATTAACACTCAAGGACAGGGCTGCTGGAACGTGCGCAACCTTCAGAGATGCTTTCACTGAGCACAAAGTGTGGCCACCGCGCACTGCATCTAGAGAATCCCTCCATTCCCAGCCCCTTCACTGAAGCAGTGTGAGTCTCAGCCACACAGCCCCACTCTGCTCTGCTCTCCTCCCTGTTTGATCAGCGCTCGCTGCAGCACAGATATTTATTATTCTTCAATGAAGCCTTCAGCAGAATGTACATTATTACTTCTGCAGCACAGCCCTTCATAATGAGACCCATCCACAATGCAAAAAAACTCCATCTTTTTTTATTTATTTATTTATTTTTAGCCGTTGGGTTTTGTCGCTGAAACTGCCAAGGGAAAATGTAGGTCACACTGCCATTGTGATTTACACAAGGTGCTGCTGCGTCAATTCGGCTGGGGGCAAATTAAAAACTCCCACCACCCCCAGGAGCTCCGTGCAAGCCATAAACAAATGAATTATTTAGCCAGCTCGTGAGGAATGCCCAGAGTGCCCTCTCTGAGACGGAACGACAAAGTGCCAACAGCTGCTGCCGCAGATCCCGGGGGCGTGCAGAGCTTGCCAGCTCCTGTCCCCCACCGCGCCCCCCTATCCCATGGGACATGTCTCTCCCCGCGCCAGTCGATTCTCCAAGCTGTAAAACTCACAACTGTCACACAGCCATCACGACTTATTCAAGTTTAATGCCTTTCGTTATATAAGGCAGCAGGTTTTACTTTCTTTATACTTTTTTCCCCCTCAATGCTGCAGAACAAGATTCTTTTGCTGTGAGCCTCCTCAATGCAGCACAGAAAAGTTTCATCCCTGTGCAAAGTGTTAGCCTCTGACAGGGCTTAAAACTGGACCCAGTCCTGGGTGTCAGGAGCTCCCTTGTTTAGGTATATTATTGAAATGACCAGGGGCCGGTTTTTGAAATCTTTGGTAAATCGGATTTCTGCATTTGATCTGGATCATATTGTGCAATTGGGCTTTTCAAATCGTCGAAATGTGATCGGGATTAGTGTGATCCGTATTTCGTTTTGGTAATCCGATCACACTTTTAAATCACGGCTAAATGTTGCAATTGGGTTTTTCAGAATTTAAAAGAGCAGATCAGGATTACTTTGATCCAAAATAGAACGATAATTGTGATCTTACTGCAGAGTTGAATTTAGCTTTTCAATGATCACAGAACATTGATATTTGAATTTTCATACCAAACACACGCTGTATGTTCAAATAGGGTTTTAAAATATAATATTTACATATTTAAGTTTTGTAGCAAAAAGGAAAACGCTTATTAGGTTATATTATAAATAAGGCCTCTTAAAAAATATTTAGAACTAGCCTAATTTAAAAAAAAAAGGATTTCGTAATAGTGATTATTTGTTGTCTGGATAACTGTAATCCAGCAGTGACATTTTCTGAAAAACCGGATCAAAATGATCCACATAAAAGTATTCTCAATACAGGATTACAAAATCCGGATCACTTTGATCCAGATTCCATTTTGAAAAACCGGCCCTAGGAGTCAGGAGTTTGAACAATCAGGCCCCTGGTAAATATGCTTTGAAACAATCACAGCACAGTCGCACCGAGTCTGTACATTTACTAACACAAGGGAGGAACAATGTATTGAACAACCCTAGTGTGCTTTCCATCTTGTACGTCCCTTACTCCTGTGCCCTACACCATCCACATCGCTCTCTCAGAGGGATTGACGCAGGTTCTCATTGCCCTCACCATCTACAGCGCTCTCTCAGAGGGATTGACGCAGGTTCTCATCGCCCTACACCATCCACAGCGCTCTCTCAGAGGGATTGACGCAGGTTCTCATCGCCCTACACCATCCACAGCGCTCTCTCAGAGGGATTGACGCAGGTTCTCATTGCCCTCACCATCTACAGCGCTCTCTCAGAGGGATTGACGCAGGCTCTCATTGCCCTACACCATCCACAGCGTTCTCTCAGAGGGACTGACGCAGACTCTCATTGCCCTACACCATCCACAGCGCTCTCTCAGAGGGATTGACGCAGGCTCTCATTGCCCTACACCATCCACAGCGTTCTCTCAGAGGGACTGACGCAGGCTCTCATTGCCCTACACCATCCACAGCGTTCTCTCAGAGGGACTGACCCAGGCTCTCATTGCCCTACACCATCCACAGCGCTCTCACAGAGGGATTGACGCAGGCTCTCATTGCCCTACACCATCCACAGCGCTCTCTCAGAGGGACTGACGCAGGCTCTCATTGCCATACACCATCCACAGCGCTATCTCAGAGGGATTGACGCAGGCTCTCATTGCCCTACACCATCCACAGTGCTCTCTCAGAGGGATTGACGCAGGTTTTCATCGCCCTACACCATCCACAGCGCTCTCTCGAAGGGACTGACGCAGGCTCTCATTGTCCTAACCATCCACAGCGCTCTGAGGAGCGACTGACGCAGGATCTAATTGATCGGCACAGAGAAAAGCGCATTAGCAGTTCAATACTGACGCACTTGAGACATGCAAAAAAACCCAGAAAGATCATTCTTCTCTTTAAAAGGAATACAGCTTCAAAATGGGTTCAGAACAAAGCCGCTCGCTCGGTCCTTCACAAACCATTAACAGGCCTTCCTCGATGGCTTCAGAAGGCGCCTCCGTGCTTCATCACAGTGGTTGCTCTTGAAACTTCATTATGTCGAGCACTCCGCACTACCCAGCTTGTGTAACGTGCTCCTGTTTTTACAGGACCCTGCTCTGCCTGTGCTGTGCTGCACAGTACTTCAGCTTCCTAGTATTGCACTAGTTTGAACTGCAGTACACTACAATGCAAGTGTCTTGCCATCTCAGTTTCAGCAGGGCCGCAAACAACAGCCGATTATTCTTACTACTGGCAATCAGAGGTGCATAGAGGGAATTATTTGCCATCTGCCAACCTACAGCATTGAACCCTCCCCCATTTACAAGGCTGTTCAAATAAGTGGTACAGCTGGTTAATAACTGTTAAAGCTTTGACACAGAAAAACTACTCAAAAACAGCTTGTTAGGACTGGTGTAGGACATCAGTGTTTCTGTATACAGAGTGATTAGAAAGCAACTTTACCACATGATGTGCTGACCTTATTTTCAAATCACCCTGACACACACACACACACACACACACACGCAGCAGAAGAGATCTAGGGCTGGATTCTCAAAGCTATTAACTCCGAATCGTCACAAGCGTGAAAAGAAAAGAAAAACCGCCATTACAGATCTAAAACGAGCTTGTAACAAGTTTGCAAGTTAAAAGCTGCTTATATCTTGGAATCGGTGCTGCTGTGTGGGTGTGTGTGGGTGTGTGTGTGTTACACAACCACCCCTCTGCTGCCTGGGACCCAGTCTGTGTATTAGTCAGCCAGCCTGCCATCTATCTCTCAAGAGCTGTCCATCCTTCATTCTGCTCCTCACAGTATTTTTAGAACTGCTTTCAATGATTCTTTTTTTTTCCTCCCATATTCAGTTCAGGTGAATCAATCTTGTTATGCAAGCAGGACAAGCTGCAGACTGTATCCCACATCGCAAAGCAGCAGGGCAAACAGCCTGCCTCCAGGGGCGAGTAACCAGAACAGAGTATCCTTTACACACCCTCTCCAAAATGCAGTGATTGAAACACAGCTACCGTCACGGAGACATTGAAGTCATTCCGAGCTTCACTGCGCGCAGTAATGACTCTCAGGGGCTTAATGCAGAGGTCAGGAAGCTCAAGTGAGGCTAATTAAGCGGGTCGTAAAACCTGTTAAAAGCAAGAACCTTGCCATTTACATCCCATTATTCCCTCGCAGCGATGCCCACTCCACTTGGTTTGGATTACTACTACTTTGTAAGAAAGTGCTACAGCACAGCACAGCAGCCCTGTCTTGCTGGAAGAGTCATATTTATGGCTCTGTCTCGTTGAGCACATTCATTCTACTGCAACACCAGGTATTAATGCAGCAGCCTCTGCCATCACCAGCATGGAGTCGCAAGCTGTTAAAAGAGAGAAGAAAATCGCAAGGGTTTGCTGGAAGAAATATATTTGCCAGAAAGCTTGTGCAGGTCTAAGAGCTCTGGACCGTGTTCCCAGACCAGACTTTTAATGTTCACATCACAAATCAAACCACCCCAGCAATTCAGATCACAAGAACTGTACACGCTAAAAACCACAGAAACAAACCAATACAACCACAATGCCCTGTCTTTTTAGAGAGGGGGGGAGTTACAGTTATCTTTCCAAACTCACTACTGCAGAAATGAAGTCACTTCCTACACACACTCATTAGCAACTCAGAGACAGCAGCGTACATCCTTCCTGAATATCAAATACAGAATTGTAAAACATTGCCAGGCAAGTGATGAATGGTAGCTGGTCCTGCTTGCGGAGAGCGAGGAATGGCAGTGGTAGCAAGAAAAGATCTGGCAGAACGAACGCGGCCGTCACAGGCAAGCCTTTCTGCAGTTTCAGGGTTACACACCTGAGCGGAACTGCATTTACTGTAAAGAGAAGGCTAGATCTAAGATCTCAGGGCAGATCATGAAGGTATTTATTATAAATACATTCCCTGCACAGCCGTTAATAAAAACACTTTCTTTGCACCGCACACACACACACATATATAAACTTCTTCTGGTGCAGAACAGAAGTTCAAGGGGACGACTTCCTCCAGGTTCCATTTCTCACAATCTGGAGGAGTGTAAAATTCTTAATGAATAAAATGTTAATGAGAGCGGTGCTGTTCTTTTAATTAAAGGTGATTTATATAGCAAGTTTTTTTTTTTTTTTGCTAAATTGACTCCGTCTCTTATGGTATGTAAGAGGTCTGGCTCTCTTCACTGGTAAAGATCTCTCCCTCTCCACCCAGAGTACTGGAGAGACTGGTCAGCTACTACGGGTGTTACTGACACAGACCAAATGAGCAAAATAAAATCACTATACGCAAGAAATCCTTTGAATACAGTTTCTTATCCCAAGCACAATGAATGGGTGTCCAGCCTGTTTCAATGTAAACTGCTCGGCAGCACCGGGAAGTAAAGGCAGTCACAAGGTTAGTTACACAAGAGGAGATGATGGCAGGGGAGGCAGGTCATGTCCAAAAGATTTGGCGAGACACCCCAGGCCAGTGACACTAAACCCTCTTACTGGGGGCTGTGAAATTAATCAAACAAAATTCTGTTTTTAGAAACAGGATGGATAAGAAGCCTATTTAAAGAATAGACTTTACTGTACCTGTTCAATATGACCTGCTACTGCTAAACAACATGCAACAGACCACAACTCACAGCGACAGCAAGCATGTAAGAATAGTGCAGCAACTTCTTGTAACCCCAACACACTGTGAATCTGCATGGAAGGAAGGCTGCTGGGAAGTGTGCTGGTTTCTTAAGTTGAACCCAGTTCTTACGATTGCCCGAAACACCAACAACTTGCTGAGGGCAGACCTTTGGCTGAGACTCCTCTGCTTGCTGGACTATCGGAAGCACCCGTGGACAGGGGCTTGATTAGCTATTCCAGGTGCAGATTGAGAGAGGTTAACAGGACAGCAGTTTGGAGTTCAAGCAGCTCATCACATTAAGATGAGCAAGCTAGTTAACTTCGTTTTCAGGGTTTCAGTTAAGTTTCAGCACTTCGATATTTTGAAATCTCATAACCACATTTAAAAAATTGCTAACACACACACACACACACACACACACACACACATCACAAGAGTGGGCATATCCAGCGTGGGATATAGTTTCGTTATCTCACTCGAGTGGATCACATGCTCACCAGGACTAGTTTTGAATGTGTCTTTGTTTACAAAACATCACCGTCACCAATATGTGTTTCATAAGGACTTTAAACTGCCCGAAATCATTTGAAATTGCTACTGTTTTGATTTGGACTCCAACTCCCTTGAGAACGAGTTTAGTCAAGAAATGCCAGTTACTGATCTGAACAGCCTGTAGCCCTTCCATTAACACCGGTAAACGCAGGAAACAACAGAGACGATGTAAATTGACAGACTGAGCTCGGGGTTCGATCTAAAGACGGTTGTGAAGAGGTCAGAAATAGGGTTTGAAATTAATCTGCGTCGAAGCACAGTCTGTTGACAATGGAAGTAAAGAACCTCCAGGTAAAATAATCCCTGAATTAATTGCTTTAATATACTGTAAAATGTACTCATTGTATTGCTATTTATTTTAAAGAGAACGTTTTTTATTCCACTTAGGAGTATGTCCTTTCATAACTCACTCTGCCCTGTCCGGGCTGCTGATTCACTGGGACATCCTCCTGCGCTCAATAAAAACCAGACATCACGAACAATCCTTCAGTATCCTCCATATACTTATAGGATTCAAGAGCTAGAAGCAGTTTGTAGGAGGAGGACAATGTAAACAGTTTCTCAGCTCTAAGCTAGTGCAAATCTGAGATAAAAACATTAAACAGCTTCACTGGCTTTTACTGCTAAACTAGCGCGATGTGAAGGTTTTAAATAAGCTGCCTGCCTGCCAGCGAGCCAGCCAGTAATTACAGCACACAGTAATCTGGTTTAGGCGTGCAGACCATCATAGTGATTCAAGCTGTCTTGGTGCCATCCACACCTCCTCACAGCCTCGGACTGAGCTCCGTGTCTACAGGACTTGACAAACGCAGTGACAGGATTTTTCTGGCACAAAAGTACCCGTCGGGTTCTGCTGACGGACGATGAAGTTCCCAGGTTCGTCTGGCCTGCAGTTCTGCAGCGATCCTTGGGGTGATGTCATCGCACACGAGACGGCGACCTTTCACCCATCTCATCCTGGACACACCTGTGGGGTGGCAGTGGCTGCTAAATTCAGGACACGGCTTCATGCACGTTTAGGATCTTTTATTAAAACACCTCCACTCCAACTTCCCTTACAGAACTATCCAGGGCAAAAAACATCTTTGGAAAATATCATCGCTAATCCACTACCAGAGCCTTTGGGACTTGCAAGTTCTCTTAACAATAAAAAAAAATACATCAACCACACTACTGATCTAGAGTTGAATCTGTATTACAATAAACATCAAGGACTCCTGCCAGACTCAGATAGGCCCTCACAGCAGCCGAATGCATGCACGCCGTTTCTTGTGTTCTCAACAATGGCATTATCTCGCGCTCTGAAGGTAACACTGCATTAGCCATAGTACTGCAGCAACACCTCCATGAGAACCGTAGCACAGAAATACAAAGGAACTGTTTGCATTCATTTTAGACGGCAACACTTTCAATTACAGCCATCTGTTCTACAGCCTCATTAAGGAGAAGACAGATAGTGGGGGAGGGATGTTGAATACAACATGTTATGCAAGTGTCAGAAACTGCAATAGAAACAAGAAAACAGAAGAGCTATATCCCTGATCTTTCTTCATTTGCTTCCAGCCCCTGCCAGCCTATAACGTATTGCACCATTGCATAAACAGGGAATATCGCTGCTGCAGCTGACATGAGAAGGACAATACTGCTGTGCAGCCACTGGAGAAGACTACGTGGGCAGTGGTGTAAAATACTACATCAATATCACGTGGCATGTGATAAAGAGCTCCACTCCACATGGGAGACGCAGGCAGATGAAGTGGCTGCCCGGAGACTGTGTCCTGACACTATTCAAAGCCATACCTAATTTAGCGAGACGGTTTCTTCCCACTTCCACACCTCCCACTTCCACAGAGATCCTATTGAGATCCTATTGAGCTCAATGAAGCCGTAATGGCTTGTCTTTACCGGACCGCTCCTAATGCATTGCTCTGACATCACAAACAACGCAGATTTTACACGACTGTTCTCACGGGAGACTGATTTACACCAAACGGGGTCTCGATCCTAAAGAACAAACAAACAAACAAATGTGTTTCTTCAAGAACTCCCCACTGACTGGACTCTTATTAATGCACTGAATAATACAATTCGTATTGACAGTATTCAACCCCAAAATAATTTATAGGAACGCAAACAGTGATAATCAAATCATTCATAGTTATTTATTTAGCAACATGAAGCGTAAAGGAAAAGTACGTTCATTTGTTTTCAATGACAGGATCTCAAAGTTTATTCTCCTACGTGTAAAATGATGTTGGGTCTAAATGTTTTCTTTTTTGTTTTAATGTACATATTGTTCTAGAAAAAATATATCTACAGTAAAGGGGGAAAGATATTAGATTATATTAGATTAGATATTAGATAATATTGAATTACGAAAATCATTCAATGTATAACTGGCTTATATCTCCTTTATGTCATATTGAATTATGCAGTTCCAGCTCCACCCTTTCAACACCAGGACTGGAACCCCATTTCCACTGCCTCCCTCTGCAGCAGCATCTCCTCATTCTGACTATTCCTCACAGGGGAGATTCAGTGAGGAATCATTCCAGCGTTACAGGCACAGTCAGGACCCCTGAGGGCGTGGGTGTGGGTCTGTGTGGGTGTGTGTGAGTGTGGAGGGGGGTCTGTGTGTGTGAGCGCATGTAGAGGGGGGTCTGTGTCTGTGTGTTAATAGCCAGTATCCAGCATTTAAGTGGCTGACTGGACAGTTAATGAAGCCTGACTGTGGTGCATCCAGTCTGCTCTCTTACTGTGACCCCTTCACTTGCAGCGCAACAGAGAAGGCCAGCTGAGCGGGCGCTGCTTAAAGGGATTTTTGCATACATTCATTTTCCGCT
>NC_054554.1:30329253-30345000 GCF_017654505.1 Polyodon spathula | reverse complement strand
TTACATAAGCACTTCAGCACTGTAAATGTGAGAGGTGTTACATAAGCACTTCAGCACTGTAAATGTGAAAAGTGTTACATAAGCACTTCAGCACTGTAAATGTGAAAAGTGTTACATAAGCACTTCAGCACTGTAAATGTGAAAAGTGTTACATAAGCACTTCAGCACTGTAAATGTGAAAAGTGTTACATGTGAATGATTTCACGTGTTATTCTGGCAGTCTTCACCTGCAAGAATACTAGCACTGCAGATGCCTCAATTAGATCTATAATCGAGCTCCTTTCAGAGTGTCTTGGTGTTTCAGGCTACTGTATTTCTTGAAATAAAAAACAGAACTGGACTTTATTATTACTAAAGAAGACCCACAATTTAATGGCTTAAAAACGGGCTACATGGTGATCACGAGTCGATAGAATTTAAGATATTATTTTCTTTTTAAGTATCATTGTGTATGTGTCATCTTGTGTGGACATGTTGACGTACTCGGATGTCTGTGGTATTATTTTATTGTTTTGCATCGAGCAGTGGTGTGTGGGGGGGCAGATCAATCAACTCTGTAGGAAATGAGAGGCTAAAGCACGCAGTATAGCGCTGGCAGTAAGGAGCTTAGGTGACTGGAATGAAAGAAGCTTCGTGTGGGGGGGGGGGGGGGGGGGGGGGGGGGGGGGGGGGGGGGGGGGTGGCAGTGAGCATCCCCGGTCCCACTGGGCTGCGAGGCGGTGCTTTGCTTAAGGTAGGCAGGCAGGGTACTTTTTAGCGGGATGACAAACTCATTGTCACTGTAAAGAAACAGTGTGAGAATCCATTTAACGCTAAATCATTGCGTTGTAGTACTGTCGGAGAATTATTATATGTTCATATTCTGCCATCAATGTACCTTTCTAGGAATTAAAATACTTCCTTTTTGGTCTGTGTTTAATATTGGCTTAGAAGGGATAGTCCTCTAAGGAACACCGCGGCAGTAGTACAGTACTGTACTGTATGGCCCATTCTACTGTCCGATGAAGTATCGGCTAAGCCAGCATTACACGATAACGACATTACCTAACAAAGGTCAGCCTGTTTTCAACAGCCATGATATAGCATTGCTGTATAAAAGCATGCAACATACAAAAACAAAGAAGTGAACACCATGTTAGACTTTTGTAAAAACACAATTTGTATTCTTAAATGTCTTATAAAGGGCAACATAATACATTTTCATTTAACACAGTGTGCTGTTGTTCAGTGGAAATATGTTATATAACTGTATTAACCCCCTGGCACTAACTTCAGTACAATCCACAGCAAAGAATCCTTACTGTTGTCATTATAGTCTGATAGAAATATATTTAATTTACTGTTAAAACTGACCCCCAGACCATGAGTTTAAAGGGTTTTCAACAAGCACGCAATCCGTGGTTTAAAACCCATTGAAGACTCGGTGAAATAAACCGTACACCGGTTCTGGCCAGCATGATGACGGGCTCTGTCCACCTTACAAAAGAGGAGGCGGCGATTAGACTGGAGTTTGATTCCTCCCACTGTGACGCGTTGCCTCCGCGCTCCGCCTGCAGCGCTATATAACGAAGCCGCACACTGCGAGAAACTCAGAACTTCAGTGGACGGATGTGGACAGCTCCCCGGTGCTGACTCGTTCCTGTGACGTTGGTGTCTCGTCGCTCATATTTTCGCAGCCGTGACGAGGTTCAAACACACACACACACACACACACACACACACACACACACACACACACACACACACACACACACACCACACACACACACACACACACACACACACACACACACACACACAAACACACACACACACACACACACACACACACACACACACACACACACACACACACACACACACACACACACACGCACACACACACACACACGCACACACACACACACACACACACACACACACACACAATGCGAACCATGATATCGGGGGTCTGTTGGAAACTTTTTCTTCTGACTTTCTTCCTCCTGGATCTTGGGTCGTCCCAAGATTTCGGCCAGGCCCGATTTATTTGTACCTCTGTGCCGACGGATATGGACATGTGTGCTGCTACCATGCAGAACAGCGGGCCGGCGGAGGACCAGAAGACCACGGTCCTGCAGCTGAGGGAAACGGTCCTGCAGCAGAAGGAGACTATCATGAACCAAAAAGATACGATTCGGGAGCTGACAGCCAAGCTGAGCCGATGCGAGAGTCAGAGTATAACAGACCCGGGCGAGACCAGACCCGGTTCGAGGAGAAAAGAGACGGGCAAGAACACCATGGGTGACGTATCGAGGACTGCAGCGGATACGTTAAACCAACTGGGTCAAACTTTACAGTCACTCAAACAGAGGCTAGAAAACCTGGAGGTATGTCCCCGCGGCTGGGGTTAGCATGATGCAGAAGAGAGAGAGTTTTGTTCTATTTCTGATCTATATAGTATCGCCACTTGAGCTTCAGATACGATTTAGAGATTTATCACAAGCCACGCCAGTGCGTTTTAACAGGTTACCTGTTTTTAGAGTTTCAATCACGCACAGGGGCTCTGATGCTGTTCATCGCTTCATTTCCAGTTATTTATTTATTTATTATCTCCGCAGGCATTTCAGTGAACCTGCATAGTGAACCCTAGCCAGGTCACGTAGCTCAACTTAGACAAATAAGACTTCATCCAACTCACAGTTCACAGTAAACTCTCTTAGACAATAAGCTCTAAACAAGTTAAGCTGATCTTAACACTACAGCGCCCTACATGATATACAGGGTGCTTATAGGTCTTTTTTTAAATCGATTTATTTATTTATTTTTAATTTACTATGTCATTTCAGCAATTAAGCAGGAACAATAATTCAGCCCAAGCTAACAACCTGAAAGATCTACTCCAGAATAAAATCGAGGACCTGGAGAAGCAGGTGCTGTCCCGTGTGAACGGCATGGAGGAAAGCAAGCCCGGGCTGAAGAATGAGACGGAGCAGAGAGTCAAGGTGGAATCCACGCTCACATCCCTGCACCACAGGATCAGCGACCTGGAGAAGGGTGAGTTCGCTATACCGTGCAATACCAAGTACAGACCCGCTGTTCGGCTGGGGTGGGAGAAAGCGTGTGTTACTAACGTTTGCTGCAGGATGTGTTGTGTGTACAGAGCACAGGGTTTGCATGGGGAACGGTAGCATAATTAAAGTGACGGGCTAGAGACGAGTGTGTTGTATTCACTTTGGCGCTTGAGCGTTGAGATAATTGAAAGAGACGATGTGAGTTACTGTATGTTTTACATTACCGATATCTTTCAAATTAAATATTGAATGTCTTTTTTTCCAAATGGATTTTTAAAAAGCATTCATTTTTAACATGCCATTGCACACGTATACACAAACTCTTCCAGTGTCACCAATCTCCCATTGTCGCAGCAGAAAGAACTGCATTTCTTTGCATATTCCGCTCTAAATTCATAAATTATAAACTGTCAGCAGACCATCGTTCGTCTTTTTTACAAGATTGTTTATATTTTTGTTTTGCTACAGTGAGATTTTTCTTTTAAGAATTCAGCTTCTCTCTGATGCGGTTGATATAATAACATTCATATCAAAATCCAGCAGCGACTCGGTTTGCAGAATGACCTTGTGAGAGCATTTCTGCCCCGTTAGCGGTTTCTCAAACTTCAGCAGGGCGTCTAATGATGCCCATTGAAGCAGGTCTGTTCAGTCCATGCTTTTAGATTATTGATTAACGCTTACAGCTCCTCTCGTTACAGCAAGAAACAAACGTGTCCAAAGGGGAGAGAGAGCGACATTCCCTCAGCATCACCAATGTGACCAATACAGTGTCATACTGCAGAATGGGCTGTTAGAAGCTTGATAAAGCACCTCACTGTTCATTATATAACTGAGATTCAGCACACTTCGTTACTTGTTTATTTAGCAGACGCCTTTATCCAAGGCGAATTATAGAGACTAGGGTCACTTACAGCAACGTCTCACCCGAAAGACGGAGCACTAGGAGGTTAAGTGACTTGCTCAGGGTCACACACAGCGAGTCAGTGAGTGAGCCAGGATTTGAACCCGGGACCTCCTGGTTACAAGCCCTTTTCTTTAACCATTGGACCACACAGCCTCCCCCACTTATAATAATATAATATAATAAAACCACAAGCAACATAAAAATGCATAAAACAGGACAAAAAAAATCTATGTGGATTGAATGCAGCTGTGTGGCATGTAATCATGAGGAAGCGTGCCAGTACCGATTATCTACAGGCGTGCTTAACCTACTCGAGCGCTTTCTACAACAGACTGATAGAAATCACATCAATACTTATAGAAAACTGTTTTGTTTTAAGTACTAGCACCACATATTATGAATTTCAATGGGAAGTGAAATAACTGAATGTTGCCTGAAGATTTACACAATTAAAATCAATTAATAATAAATACATAAATAAAAGAACTGTGAGCAAAATAACCATGACCTTAAAACATTTTCTAAATGTTCCTAATATTTCTGTGATGGAGACTCTGGTCACAAACGTCAGAATGAATGGTCCAATGTATTTCCGTCTTTGCCAGGTCAGAAAGAAAACCGCCCCGCAGATAAGTTCCAGCTGACCTTCCTCCTGAGGACTAACTACATGTATGCGAAGGTGAAGAAGAGCCTGCCCGAGATGTACTCCTTCTCAGTGTGCATGTGGCTCAAATCCAGCGCCTCCCCCGGCTTGGGCACACCCCTCTCCTACGCAGTCCCGGGGCAAGCCAACGAGTTAGTGCTGATCGAGTGGGGAGACAACCCGATGGAGATAGTCATCAACGACAAGGTGGGCTTCTTGCAGATCTCAGTGACGCAGTATATGGCACACGTACGGGGGAAAAGCTACAGAAGCATATTTGAGCTTTCAACAGTGACCGTTTCATATATGCACGTTCTAACCCCGCCCCTTCTCCTTCCCGCACAGGTAGCAACGTTGCCATTTGTGATTAAAGATGGGAAGTGGCATCACATCTGCATCACCTGGACCACACGCGACGGCGTGTGGGAGGCGTTCCAGGATGGCGTGCTGAGGGGCAACGGGGAGAACCTGGCCCCCTATCATCCAATCAAACCACAGGGAGTCCTAGTGCTAGGTCAAGAACAGGTAAGCACAACCTGTCCACCTATCACATGCGGTCCCTCTTCAGGACGGTCCCTCTTATTGACTTGCACATGCTCCCATCATATCAGCATGAAACAGGAATGTCTGTGATCTGTAGCAGAACTTTCAATATTACCAAGGCCGTGTCTATAAAGGGTTAGATAGCACATTGATGTTAGGGCTGGTGGCTGGAATGCAGTTAGCTGTAGCCATGGAGAACTTGAGAGCTGATCATTAAAAACATTCTATGGTGTTAGTTTTCTAATGGGGTGGAGTGAGGCACTAAATCAGGAATACCCACTTCAGAAGAGCCCATTGACTTAACGAAGCTGAATCTGAATCTCTCTCTCTCTCTCTCTCTCTCTCTCTCTCTCTCTCTCTCTCTCTCTCTCTCTCCCTCCCTCCCTCCCATTGAAAAGGGCACCGTTCTTCAGAGCCAGTTACACTTATGAAAGTAAAATGAATTAATGTATTGATGAGATCAAAGGTTGTGTTAAGTGAGTAATTGAGAATGCTCATGCACACGGTCCAAGGGGTTTTCTAATCGTTCCCCCGTTTTCCCAGGACACGCTGAGCGGAGGGTTCGACGCCACACAAGCGTTCGTGGGCGAGCTGGCTAACGTCAATATCTGGGACAGGAAGCTTTCCTCAGGCGAGATCTACAACCTGGCCACCTGCAACAGCAAAGCCCTGGTGGGGAATGTCATCTCCTGGGCCGAGAGCAACATTGACATTTATGGAGGAGCCACCAAGTGGACTTTTGAAGCCTGCCGTCAGATCAACTGAGCCGCAGCACAAGCAGACAGCAGGACAGCAGCATCTCTCCTGGCTTGAGTGCCCTCCTTACATTGTTTTAAAATCGGGAATTCATATATAAGTGCAATTTTTTTTTTTTATCATAAGAACATCACTCCTTATTTGTCTTGGAAACTTGTGACTAAAGACGACTCCTCCTTT
The DNA here is from genome assembly GCF_017654505.1 of Polyodon spathula. Taxonomy (NCBI): domain Eukaryota; kingdom Metazoa; phylum Chordata; class Actinopteri; order Acipenseriformes; family Polyodontidae; genus Polyodon; species Polyodon spathula. Next base: position 30,338,921 of record NC_054554.1, on the reverse strand, counting down.
TGAACTGTAAGCATTTCTGCTGGTGAGTGGAGCTCCGATCCGAGGGCTCTGTCAACCCTATTGGAGAAGAAGCTGGGCAGCTACACACCTTATCTTGGACAGCTACTCAACAGCAAAGCCGGGCTTCTTCCCCTCGTTTCCAGGCAGTGTTGTGTTAGTCAGCCGCGATCAATTTCTTTTCCCTGGAACTTGCACTGTGAATGAAATGTGAACCAGAAGACGAAAGGTTAATGTGAGGACTAAGATAGACTCCATATTCATTTGCTGACTTGCTTATTTTTTTCTTTTAGCTTTCTTTGTTTATGCTGTAATGAAGTTTAATTGCCAACTGAGTTTAAAGCCTGGGTGCCTTGGGCTGGTAAAATTCAGCACTGTTGTTTTAATTTGCAATTTTTTATGATATATATATATATATATATATATATATATATATATATATATATATATATATATATATATATATATATGTATTTAAAGCAATGTGTTCAAGGCCATGGTGTTTGTACTCTGTATTAGGAATGCTATCTACAAAAACAGCATGAAAGAAAAATGGTGCAGCAGCAGCATCACCAGATCTGCTCTCACTGTCCTCGTGGGGTTGTTTTTTTTTTACTGTATTGTTATATGCTCAAAGCATGGCAACACTGAAAGACTATCAAATTCAATTTTTGTAATAAAATCGTGATATATTAGAACACAGTGTCCTTGTGGTTGTGGATTCGAGAGAGAGAGAGAGAGAGATAAAATGAGAGGGAGCGAGAGGAATAGAGAAATGGAGGAAAAAAAAAAGAACAGATGCATTTCAACTTGTATCAGAGGATCAAACACTCTGAGTATGAAAGCATTGCATGAAGAGACTGCAGCTAAGATACGGGAGCCAGGAGATGAAATCCAACTCAGCTTAATGATAGTGTGTGTGTGTGTGTGTGTGTGTGTGTGTGTGTGTGAGTGTGAGTGTGTGTGTGAGTGTGTGTGTGTGTGTGAGGGTGTGCGTGAGTGCGGGTGTGTGCCGCTGCTAGCAATGAGAAACACTGAGCACACAACCTGCACGCCGGTGCCAGCAATGAGAAACACTGAGCACGCAGAGCCAGCACGCCGCTGCCAGCAATGAGAAACACTGAGCACACAGCCTGCACGCCGCTGCCAGCAATGAGAAACACTGAGCACACAGCCTGCACGCCAGTGCCAGCAATGAGAAACACTGAGCACGCAGAGCCAGCACGCCGGTGCCAGCAATGAGAAACACTGAGCACACAGCCTGCACGCCGCTGCCAGCAATGAGAAACACTGAGCACACAACCTGCACGCCGGTGCCAGCAATGAGAAACACTGAGCACGCAGAGCCAGCACGCCGCTGCCAGCAAAGAGAAACACTGAGCACACAGCCTGCACGCCACTGCCAGCAATGAGAAACACTGAGCACACAGCCTGCACGCCAGTGCCAGCAATGAGAAACACTGAGCACGCAGAGCCAGCACGCCGGTGCCAGCAAAGAGAAACACTGAGCACGCACAGCCAGCACGCCGGTGCCAGCAATGAGAAACACTGAGCACACAGCCTGCACGCCAGTGCCAGCAATGAGAAACACTGAGCACACAGCCTGCACGCCAGTGCCAGCAATGAGAAACACTGAGCACACTGCCTGCACGCCACTGCCAGCAATGAGAAACACTGAGCACACAGCCTGCACGCCGCTGCCAGCAATGAGAAACACTGAGCACACAGCCTGCACGCCGGTGCCAGCAATGAGAAACACTGAGCACACAGCCTGCACGCCGGTGCCAGCAATGAGAAACACTGAGCACGCAGAGCCAGCACGCCGCTGCCAGCAATGAGAAACACTGAGCACACAGCCTGCACGCCGGTGCCAGCAATGAGAAACACTGAGCACGCAGAGCCAGCACGCCAGTGCCAGCAATGAGAAACACTGAGCACGCAGAGCCAGCACGCCGGTGCCAGCAAAGAGAAACACTGAGCACGCACAGCCAGCACGCCGGTGCCAGCAATGAGAAACACTGAGCACGCAGAGCCAGCACGCCGGTGCCAGCAATGAGAAACGTCCATTACTAACACAGGAAGAAGAGACCCCATTCCCATTCCGGGACCCACTGCAGGCACAGCTGCGGCTGAAAGAGGGGTCCCATTCCTCAGCCTAACTGCTGGTAGGTCTACGGCAGCCACATTGATGGGAATCCAATTCTGAGGTGTGCAAACATTAGTGCAGTCACTCAGCGGGATGCACAGCAAGCCATTAAACTGCAATAACATGGAGGAGGCATGTAACTCGACTCTCAGCCAATGAAATCTTTCACTTCCTCAGCCTGTTCTCCTTTGAAATCACCTTCTCAGTGACTAATCGCTTGTACTGTAACAGCCTGCAGGTGCAAAGTAAAAAAATCTTCTGTATTGATGCATGTCAGAATCTCTCATGCTGGTGAAATAGATTTTTAAACACTGGTTTAGCCCTTCATCTCTGACATGATGTAACAGGTAGTTCTCCCTGGTTAAAACAGAGATAATACTGGGGGGTAAATACATGGATTTTGTCAGTAAATGAGGGCTGATTGGAAGCTTCATTGCTAAACAATATACATGTTTGCAACTGGAGCACATGCAGGTATATCAGATCTCTCTGTATCTGCAGCAGCACTCTGGTTTTCCAGGTTATTTACAACTTTCCCAGCAGGGAGAGCAGGAGGTATTCACACAGCAATAGCAGCTCCAAGCACAGCTCCACTTACCAGCAGAGGAGAGGAGAGAGGCAGCACATTCTAATCTGCACCCTAGGAGGTGTTGGGTTTCCAGGGCTCACTTTGAGACCTTGCCTAAATCTCTAGAGCCTCTTAGAGGCTGAATCAGGAGCAAGCAGCGTTCACACTGATAGTCCAGATAACTCTTCCAACCATAAACCAATTAAAGCTCTGATTAGGCTATTAAACCCAGAATACAATGAAACTCCAGGACCAGTCACCACACCAGTCATTTCTGTAGTTTTATAACGTTGGACTTCAATGCAAGCTGAAACCCTATTTTTGGGAGCAGTAATTTGGCGTGCTGCAGAAGCCTGTACATCTTTAAATGGCAGTCAGTGCCTCTACACTGTTAAATACAGGGAGCTCAGCAAATCCTTAAGTGCTGCAGATTCAAGTGACCCATTTCCACTTTGAGAAGCCCCAGCTGGGAGCTCCTGCTCACAGTTCCAGCTGTTAATCAGGCCAGTGCTCTGAATCTCGAGCCTCCTGAATCTAGGGAAGGCAGTCCCTGCTGAGATCTGTGTGCTGCTGGATCAATTGCAGGCGACACTGTTGACGTCAGCCCAGCTCTGCCACTCAGCCTGGGACTCACCGCTGAACTAATTATCCCCAAATGGAACTCAGAGCTGCACCTGGGCGGTCGTCAATAGGACCCCCCCCCGCCCCCACCCTGCTGAAAATGTTATTTAATTTTAAAAGTTTAATAGCTCATCTGCTGATGAGTTATCCAGCACTGCATTTTTTTTTAAAAAGCACACACACTTTTAATGTTGAGGAATAAGTGCTCCCTTCCCATAAGCTTTCAAGTTAAGCTAGACCCAATTGTTCTCTTGAAATTTTTATAGATATCAAGTCAACATTTTTAGTTGTTGTAGTTCTGGGGGGCTGCCTGGAGGACAGAGCGTTCGTCTTTTCCCCTCCTGAGTCAGCACAGGGCTGGTAGCCATGGGCTGAGCCTAAAAATAATTGGACATTACTAAACTGGGGAGAAAACAGTAAATATAATTGACAACCACTAAATTAAATTTTTTTTTTTTAAAAACTGTAAAGCTTGTCGTTCGAGTTTAGGAACAGTGGTGATGCATGTGAACTTGACCTGCTTTTGCCTCCAGTTTAGTGGAGTCTTAGTTGAATTTCAGGCCATGAAATGCTCAGTTTTGAGGATGTCAAGGTTATAGGATTTGTCTAGTCTGCAACACATCTAGAATTCAGATTTTCAACCTTCCGGGGGGAGATTCAAAACAGTTTTGTTTCTTCATCCCCGGGAACATGAAATGAAATGGAAATAATCCCATTTCCATATCCTGCATCAATCACCGCACCTCTGTCACATTATAAAGAAGGATGATTTCTTTACCCTGGACGACCCCAGCTCCGTTTCACTGGAATCGTCTGACGCAGGTTTTGATTTGATCAACCTCTAAATGCTGAGGTTCCTGACCCCAGGGCAGGGCTCTCTGGTGGAATGTCATGGGGTTTGTGGCCCTCAATAACATGAGGTGAGAAGGAAAATCCTTTGGACTTTTTTTGCATTACATTTCTTTACAACCCTTTGGTTGTGATGGGGGAGGGGGGGTCTGTCTTACCCCGTGACTTCCAGCAGCCAGTCTGGCAGAGAGGGGGGAGTCTGCAGAGAGAGGGCAGTCTGCAGAGAGAGGGCAGTCTGCAGAGAGAGGGCAGTCTGCAGAGAGAGGGCAGTCTGCAGAGAGAGGGCAGTCTGCAGAGAGAGGGGAGTCTGCAGAGAGAGGGCAGTCTGCAGAGAGAGGGGAGTCTGCAGAGAGGGGGGGGACAGGAGGCAGAGAGGGGGGGGGTCTGCAGAGACAATGGAGTCTGGCAGTGAGAGGTTTTCCTGTGAGGCAGGCCAGGCAGTATTTGCCCTGAATCTCCCAGTCACCACAGCACTCCAGCTTCTCCACCAAGCCTTTATAAAGGAAGATATAACAAGAGTGGGAGAAATGTCAGCCGCTGGTCGTCCTAACTCTCCCCCCTCCCCCCTCACCCCCCCCCTTGTCCAGGACATAAGAACATAAGAACATAAGAAAGTTTACAAACGAGAGGAGGCCATTCGGCCCATCTTGCTCGTTTGGTTGTTAGTAGCTTATTGATCCCAAAATCTCATCAAGCAGCTTCTTGAAGGATCCCAGGGTGTCAGCTTCAACAACATTACTGGGGAGTTGATTCCAGACCCTCACAATTCTCTGTGTAAAAAAGTGTCTCCTATTTTCTGTTCTGAATGCCCCTTTTTCTAAACTCCATTTGTGACCCCTGGTCCTTGTTTCTTTTTTCAGGCTGAAAAAGTCCCTTGCGTCGACACTGTCAATACCTTTTAGAATTTTGAATGCTTGAATTAGGTCGCCACGTAGTCTTCTTTGTTCAAGACTGAACAGATTCAATTCTTTTAGCCTGTCTGCATATGACATGCCTTTTAAGCCCGGAATAATTCTGGTCGCTCTTCTTTGCACTCTTTCTAGAGCAGCAATATCTTTTTTATAGCGAGGTGACCAGAACTGCACACAATATTCAAGATGAGGTCTTACAAGTGCATTGTACAGTTTTAACATTACTTCCCTTGATTTAAATTCAACACTTTTCACAATGTATCCGAGTATCTTGTTAGCCTTTTTTATAGCTTCCCCACATTGCCTAGATGAAGACATTTCTGAGTCAACAAAAACTCCTAGGTCTTTTTCATAGATTCCTTCTCCAATTTCAATATCTCCCATATGATATTTATAATGTACATTTTTATTTCCTGCGTGCAGTACCTTACACTTTTCTCTATTAAATGTCATTTGCCATGTGTCTGCCCAGTTCTGAATCTTGTCTAGATCATTTTGAATGACCTTTGCTGCTGCAACAGTGTTTGCCACTCCTCCTACTTTTGTGTCGTCTGCAAATTTAACAAGTTTGCTTACTATACCAGAATCTAAATCATTAATGTAGATTAGGAATAGCAGAGGACCTAATACTGATCCCTGTGGTACACCGCTGGTTACCACACTCCATTCTGAGGTTTTTCCTCTAATCAGTACTTTCTGTTTTCTACATGTTAACCACTCCCTAATCCATGTACATGTGTTTCCTTGAATCCCAACTGCGTTCAGTTTGAGAATTAATCTTTTGTGCGGGACTTTGTCAAAAGCTTTCTGGAAATCTAAATAAACCATGTCATATGCTTTGCAATTATCCATTATCAATGTTGCATCCTCAAAAAAATCAAGCAAGTTAGTTAAACATCTGCAGACCCACACCCACACCCACACCCACACAGGACCTACAGTAGAAATCCTGTAGATTTAGTTGTCTCATATTTTCCCATGCTCAAGTTGAATCAGAACTACACATCCATGTACACATTTCACCAAGCATCTTGTTTTTCTTCCACCCCTAAAGAGCACAAGTTATGCTGGACTGCTCCAGAGAATCCAGGGAGCCTAGCTGAGGTTGGAGGCTGAGGTACAGGAAGGGGTAATGGGCTTCACCAGCTTCACTGGGGACCTGCCAGCTTGGGACTAGTGCATTGCAACCTATTGTACTCCTGTAGCATCTAATTAAAAGGTGCTATTCAACTCAATCTCCACCGACCTTACTGGCACACTGAACGATAAGACCGAACCTAGAGCTACAGACCAATATGACAACACCCCCCCTCCCTTTGCACCAGTGAAAGGTTTTCAACTGTGGACACTGACAGCGGGGCAGAGTGTGGATCAGGGGTCCCACACATTCCAACTGTGGACACTGACAGCGGAGCAGAGTGTGGATCAGGGGTCCCACACATTCCAACTGTGGACACTGACAGCGGAGCAGAGTGTGGATCAGGGGTCCCACACATTTCAACTGTGGACACTGACAGCGGGGCAAAGTGTGGATCAGGGGTCCCACACATTCCAACTGTGGACACTGACAGCGGGGCAAAGTGTGGATCAGGGGTCCCACACATTTCAACTGTGGACACTGACAGCGGGGCAGAGTGTGGATCAGGGGTCCCACACATTCCAACTGTGGACACTGACAGCGGAGCAGAGTGTGGATCAGGGGTCCCACACATTCCAACTGTGGACACTGACAGCGGGGCAAAGTGTGGATCAGGGGCCCCACACATTTCAACTGTGGACACTGGCAGCGGGGCAGAGTGTGGATCAGGGGTCCCACACATTCCAACTGTGGACACTGACAGCGGAGCAGAGTGTGGATCAGGGGTCCCACACATTTCAACTGTGGACACTGACAGCGGGGCAAAGTGTGGATCAGGGGTCCCACACATTCCAACTGTGGACACTGACAGCGGGGCAAAGTGTGGATCAGGGGTCCCACACATTCCAACTGTGGACACTGACAGCGGGGCAGAGTGTGGATCAGGGGTCCCACACATTCCAACTGTGGACACTGACAGCGGGGCAAAGTGTGGATCACGGGGTCCCACACATTTCAACTGTGGACAGTGACAGCGGGGCAAAGTGTGGATCAGGGGTCCCACATATTTACCAAATGCAGTAATGTTTGTGGGGTACAGGGGTGTCTGACAGACGTGTCTGCTGTGAACAGCTCTGGGTTTATGCTGTTCGCTCTGTTCTTTGCAGTGATTAGAAGTTAACCGAGGTCATCAGTTGTTTTCGTAACCTGTCTCTGTCCAGGTAGCCCAGTTTAATTGAGCCCCAGCTGCGACAGAACCAGCAGTCTCCCAGTTCTTAGGCAGGATCCGATACCCACCGCGGTGCCCCCCACAGGTCGGGAAGGTTATTGCAATCATTAAAACTCGCCGATCAACCCCCAGTGGGTGCAATTAGCTCAAGATTATTCCTGATTTCAAACATTTTACTGCATAAGTAAGTGACATCTCAACACACAACGGCACTGAGAAGACACTTAATGAACTGGAGATTATCTGCAGCCTATTTACAGCAGGTCAGAAAGCAGAGAGAAGGAGACCCCCCCCCCCCCCCCCCGACACAGTCAGTGCGGCTGCAGGAACCCGTACTGGCGATCGATACTCTTTTACCTGTCTGTTTAAAAGTGGCTTAAAGTGTTGGTGCTCAAGAAAGCAGCTGGACTGGAAGCTCTGGAGACCAAAGACTGGAGCAGCACAAACACGGTCAGTGTGAGATCCTCACCTCACAGCCCTGTAGCTTTCTATAATCACAACTACCACACCACTCTTCCAAGAGGCAAAACTATTTGGTTTACCCCTTTACTGAAAATACATATGTAATATAGAACTCTGGAATTGTAACCTAGGTAACGCCAATCACCCTCAAAGAAAACACAGCCCAAACTCCTTGCTCACTACTCCCATCTCATTGCTGTATGTGTAATGCTCAGTGAATTTCTTCGAAACATCAAAGTGCAGTTGCATCGCTGTCGGTTTAGAGTAAGTGCTGAAGGAATGTTACTCCAGTGCTCTCAGTGGCTTTCTCTGCACAGAGCTCTGAGATGCTTGTGCAGGAGGGAGAGGATGCAGCCTTGTTTTAATAGAACGGCCTGCTGAGTGAAAGTCAGTTCCTGGAATAGCATCTCTGCAGGCCCTGGCTACAGGAGCTGCTGACTGAACTGAGCGATTCGTGTCTCCCCCAGCCCTCATTGCCTGGGTCCGGCAGGGAGGAGAGTCCATCTCCAAGCACTTTGTAAGCGGAGGTGTTTGTCTCTGCTTCTTGCTGATCAGCCATCTGCTCTTGGAGTGCTCGGCTGTTATTTTGAAGACTCTGAAGCAGACACCCTCCAAGCTCAATTCAAATCAAATCAAAGGCATAAATAATTGGAAAAGTAGAGCTTTTAAAATAGCAATACAATTTTGCTTAACTTACCTAGTCACTGATAACCACTAGACCACACAGCCCCCCACACACTCTCAGCTTAAACCACTAGACTACACTGCCTCAGCCTCCCACTCCTGAGCCACACTACCTCCAAGTCTCTCCCCTCTAACCACTAGCCCATACTGCCCTCCTCCCTGGCCCTCAGGTCTAACCACTCAGCCACATCACATTCCACCAACTGCAGAGGTTAAATGAGTCTGCCTTAGAGCCCCACTCAGGTTAGGATGGAGGCAGGCCTTACATATGTATTTTTTCATGTAATCATTTATTTAACAGAATCAGCTGTATGCATTTTGCTCCACAACAGGTTCCAATATCCCCTTTCCTCATCCCCAGGACGAATTGATTTTTGAGAGGAAAAAAAAAGAAATAATTCAATAACCACAATGAAAACCTTTGATTTCAGCTCCCCTGTGAAATCCGGGCTTTGATACAAATTAATTCCAACCCCTTTATAAAAGTATCGCAGTATTAGTTGCCTAGGTAATCATGCATAGAGCGCCACACAGAGTACAATGCTTTCATCGTTACCACACAATACTGAATCTGCAGCGCTCTGAAAACCTATTCCAGCTCAGCCGACCTGCAGCCGAGTATCAGAGTCACACAAAAACACAAGCTCTTCCATCAGCGAATATCCCTGAGAAATATTCAGCAGAACTCCATCAGGGATCGGTCTGTGTAGAGAATGCAGGTCACAGCTGACTCCACCTCTCTCTCTCTCTAACTTTCCTCATCCTTTTGTGTTGAAGTTTGATGGAATACACTTACACTGGAATCCCTCAATTACAACCAAAGGGACTGGTTAAAAATGCTCTGAAAAGAGTCTGTCTGAGAGTCCCCTCAATGGTGTGCGGTTCTTTTGAATGGAGCTGGTCAGTCGCTGGGAGTTTACTGCATTTGCTTTTAAACGTGTGCCCGCATGCTATTGTCTGTTTTTAGATGTGTGAAGTTCTTTTTTAAAAGATGATTTACAGTCAACCCCGTTCCTTTAAGCAACACGAATGTTCTCATTCACACACTGGGTGACAGAATCACTTTGCTGCATCTTAAGCTGTATATTTCACACCTAATGTACATGAAAGAGTCCTTTAGAGAC